>NW_012143856.1:4077285-4077582 GCF_000956105.1 Propithecus coquereli | reverse complement strand
GCATGCAGCCATGCTGTATCTGGAGAGCAGTTTCTATCACCCTTGTGCAAAGGTTGTAGTAACAAAACATTTTTATTCCCTATTCATCTTTTCTTTTTAGGAATATTAACTCCAACACTAGCAATAGCTCACTGTAACAAAATATACTTAGCTTTATTCTAGCATAACATTTTAAAAATATTTTAGAACTATAAATTAGGACATCTTAATACAGAATAATATTCAACAGTAATCCCCATTTATCTTTTTTTTTTTTTTTGAGACAGAGTCTCACTCTTTTGCCTGGGCTAGAGTGAG
>NW_012143856.1:4057080-4065927 GCF_000956105.1 Propithecus coquereli | reverse complement strand
CCAAATAAAATAAAAAATTTTTAAGTTTATAGTGTGTTTTGTAAATTGACTTTCCACACAAAAGTGCTTCCACAGTTCTTTACTTGACAAAGAAAGCACACAGTATCATTTCTTCCTTGCTTTGTATTTAAAAAGAAAAAAGGTTTTAATATCTTCCTTCTGGGTTGTGGGCCTCTGGTTTTTAATATTTAATTCCCTGTGAATCTACTAGCCCCAGTATTTCTCCATTTATTACTAGGGCCCCCACATTTGAAAATAAGTTCAAATTTGCTCCATTTGTCCATATTGCTATGTAAGATCCACCAGATTTAACAACTTGTTCTAGTCAAGACAAAAAGGGAGCTAAAGTCAAGGATTTTATATCATACACTTTGACTGATAGGGATTAACTTTTAAGGTAATGGATTAGGTTTTTAAAAAGATTTTAAAATAAGTTTTACTTTTAAATGGTCATGCAGTAAAATTGAATTTTTTTTGGTGTACAGTTGTATGAATTTTAATACATGCATAAATTTCAAACCACCATCACCATAATCAAGATACAGAACAGTTCCATCACCCTCCAAAACTTTCTCTTGTTATCCATTTATATTCACCTACCTTCTCCCTACCTACAACTCCTAGCAACTACAGATCTGTTCTCCATCCATACAATTTTGTATCATATATGTATGTTTTAAGATGGGGTTGTTACCCAGGCTGGAATGCAGTGGCTCTTCACAGGCACCTGATTACAGTGCACTACAGCCTCAAACAATCCTCCTGCCTCAGCCTTACCGAGTAACTGGGACTACAGGCGTGTGACGTTGGGCCCGTTAAAGACATATTTTGTGTGATCCTAACAAGGGTTTTTTAAAATTAGGAAATAAAAAAGGAACTTCCAGCTTCTCTGGGATACTCATAAGATCTGACAATCCTGGATCCTATTATAGACAATTTATTGGAGTATCAACTCCTTGCCTGAGAAGCATCAGTTCCTTGCCTTTGGAGGGGCATGGATTTCTCAGATTATCACTGTCCCCCTCCAATTCCTACAGTTTTGAACCAACTCAGTTGACTTGTTTACATTATCAATCCACCCAATATATTCCATCTCCACTTATCTATAACACTCAAAACAGTGTTAACTACAGACCATACATTAGAATTTTAAAAAAAGGTTGGGCACGGTGGCTTAGGCCTGTAATCCTAGTACTCTGGGAGGCCGAGGCAAGAGGATCACTTGAGGTCAGGAGTTGGAGACCAGCCTGAGCCAGAGCAAGACCTGGTCTCTACTAAAAATAGAAAAATTAACCAGGCGTGGTGGCATGACCCTGTAGTCCCCCAGCTACTCAGGAGGCTGAGGCAGGAGAATCACTTGAGCCCAGGAGTTTGAGGTTGCTGTGAGCTAAGCCAATACCATGGCACTCTAGCCTGGACAACAGAGCAAAACTCCATATGGGAGCAGGGGGGTGGGGGGAGCTTCCTTTTAATACTCTGATTTTCTAACATTGCCTCAGTGTTTAGCTCCTCTTTTATTACCTAAGCAATTGTATTTCCTTCATATGATTCTTTCTGCACTCTTTAAATTCCTCAAAACCACTGGTTATCCTATTATTAAGTTCCAGAAATTAAAAGGCTATAAATGTAATATGTGCAGTCATAAAAAGGAGAATGAAAACACAGGCACTCTTTAACTCTCAACTAAAATGTTTGAACCAAAAACAGCAGTCCACTACACATATAAAAAGTTAAATTATAAAGTCAGCTATTTTTAGAATGTCATGGAGAACAAAATTCAAATTCCATACAACAGCTATTCAAAATAACAAGTCAGTCTAAATAAAAATCCAATGGCATAATTTTGATCCATTGGGGATCAGTTGTTGCTAAGAGAGTACAGATACAATTAAAATAGCTTTTCTGGAATGATGTTTAATCAATTGCTTTTACATTATACTTGAAAGAAAGCTATAATTTACCTAATTAGCAATTTAGTTTCCATAGCCTCTTAAGTTTTGATTTCTCTGAGACTTTCTCATCTTAAGTAACACATCATCTCATTAATCCTCCTTGGTGATATGAACAGAAGTCCCAGGATAAAATGAAAAGCAGACACATAAAAAGCAACAAGCTGCCCATAGTATGCATTCACAAACTATTTCTAGGCAGAGAATTATACATAAAGCAGGAGTGGAACCCCAGAACATTTAGAGACAAATCTGCCTAGGTACAAAGCAATTATGTTTCAACCAAATAAACTGAGGGCAAAGTACTATAACCATCATTTCATCTGTAATAGTGGCTCACTAGCAGTTTGAGGATGTGGACATGGAGTTAGGCATGTGTGAGAATGTACAAGATTCCAGGACATGGGTAGTACAGTTGTGACACCACCTATCATCATACCACACCCATCACCCATCCCTGACATTGGCCCTACTGGGAATTTCCAAGCTAGTATGGAAGCTCAGAGGAAGTTTAGCTGCATAAATTTCAAAACAGAATCACCTAAATTCATCATCACTAACAAATGAAGAGTTCTATTTTATTTCTGATGTTGTTATTACTAATACTGGTCATTTAACTTGTTTCCTAGTTAAGAAAGTTAAAAAAAAATTTAAAAAGCTCTCAGAAAACTTTGTGTATTTTACTCATGCAAAATGGAAATTCAGTTGAACTTATACCCATTTTCTTACGGCATAAACTTTAAACTCCTTCCCACAGCAATTAAATAAAATATTACTAATTTGGTCCCAACCATTCTTTCAGCACCAGTTCCCAAACCCAGTTCCACAACAGCTACCTCAGGCACTCTGAATACCATAGGCAACATCCCGTACCTTTCTCTACTTTCTTGCCTCAGTACATTTGCACTTCATGTTGTGCATTATGGTGTGCTATTTCTCCGCCTCATGGAACTATATCATTCAAGAACAAAGTACAATGTTATCTGTAGTGTGAAGAGGGACTCCCGCAAGCAGTTAATGGCTGGCAACTCTGAGCTCCCCTAAAATGTTCATCTCCCCTATTCCTTGGGGATGAGACTCTGCCTTATTCATAGGAGGCCCTTAGAATCCCGTCCCTTAGCTGACTCAATAATGTTTGAATGAATTAACTCTGTTCCATTCACCAGAAGGCTAGATGAGGACTCTTGGTATAAGAGCAGGGGTAGAAATGGATCAGAAAGTTTGGAGCTAGAAATCTGAATCCAACAAGAGAAAAGGAAAAATGAGAACAAAAGAGAAAAGGAAAAATGAGAACAAAAGAAAAATATGGGACAGACTTTTCAAAAATGTGCATTTATGCCTCAAGCAAGTGCCGATGGATCCCTAGACTCAGAGTTTTGTTATTTGATGGGTTGCCTCTCCCTGTTCACTGAAGAGTACTGATCTATTATGATTGCTCCAATGTCATTGATTCTGGCTTTAATACACTTCAAAGAAGCCCATTTTAACAAAACAGAGAACTTACCTTCAGTCATCTCCCATAAAATGATTTCCACTAAATAATGAACTTCCCTCAAACATCACACACTCTGTCAAAAGGATTCATAAACGTAAAATAAACCTAACAGCATAGTAGTTTAAATATACTACCTGAAAGAGTAATGATTCCCCTGGGTTGAGGCTGAAATCGCAAATATTTGTTACAAAAGTCGGCAGATTCAAGGGCCAAAAACAAAACATTGCCCAAAAAGTAGCCTGCTGTTTGGCCCACCGAATTGCAGGTAGAAGCATAACCCACGTTTTCCCGTGATAACATAGTTAACGCCCAACCATCCACAGCGATGTCCTGAGTGGCAGCCAGGAATTCAAACAAAAAGAATGTCACAGTGAGAGCAACCACATCAGGTGTTCTGCCATCGGTATTCCCGAGCAAAAGATCCACCTGAGTAGATAAATATATCATGAAGAGTCCGAGTATATACTGTGTAGGGACAAGCCAAGATTTGCGACGACCAAAGTTCTTAAAGTAAACCGCATCAACCAATGGGGCCCAGAGCAATTTCAGACTGAAGGGCCAAAAGACAAAACTGAAGAAAGCTTGGTCTGTATAGCTAACATTTTTGCTCTGCAAAATGAGTGGGATGCTTCCCGCCAAGCCCAAGGGAATGCCCTGAAGCACGTAAAGAAAGAGCAGTAGCAAAATGCTGCTTAGTTCGGCTCGGCAGCTCCGTGGGGTTTTCGAGAAGTCACCAGTGCCGGTATCCCTCAGAAGAGCTTCTCTGTCCCCTTCCCCGCCCACAAAGTCCGGATGACTGTCATCCCAGCTGCCGGGCGGCAGAGGACCGCTCTTCAAATCCAGAGAGTGGTTGAAAGTCCCTGGCCGCCGTTGCCGACTGTTGTCCTTATGGGAGACGGTGGGTGACATATCAGAGATAATGCAGAGCCCCGTCTGTGGGGGACCGGGGCTAAGCGTTTTGGCTTCCTCTAGTCCCAGGTCCAAGGCTGTCGCTCTGGACCAGGGTTTCGGTGGCTCAGGGAGAGGGTCAAGGGGAAGGGCGATAAGGGCACTTCTTACTGCAGCCCAAAGTGCTGAAGTCGGGAGCCAGTCCCCTGGCTGGAGGCCCAGGCGATGCCTGGGTAGGTGCCCCTTGTAGCGGCGTCAAGGAGCCTGAAGGAGCCCCCCGGGCAGCCGTGCCGGGCTTGAAGCTGGAGGAGGGGGCCGTGGTGCTGAGGTCGAAATCGGCTCCCAGCCACAGAGACCGATCGGCCCACCTCCCCAACCACCTCCAGCTCTCGCCGCTACCAATGCGGCAGAAAGCACTTTCTTCACAGGACTCCAGAGGTACCGGATAACTTCCTGCCCCACACTTCAGGAAGTGGTCCCGGTCTCAAATAGATCCCTTCCCCGCCTCCATAGCAAGCCAATCAGGACAGGCTCCCGAGGCCGAGTTCGGAAACAACGCTTGCTGGGAACCTGCAATTCTAGCTGTCGGGACCTTTGGGGAGGCTTAACGCCGGTGCACCGTGCGGCGGGGGCGGGGCGCCCCGCGAACTCTGGCTCTATGAGCGCATGCGGCCGTCTGGAAAGCGTGGGCCTTTGTCATTCGGCGCGAGCGGCCACGTGACAGCGGGCAGCGCCAGGCTTGCGCTGGCAGTCGAGATACTATTTCGTGCGGCTTCTGAAGCCACAGTGGCTAGATTTGGTGGTTGTGCTGGTGAAGAGCAGTGCCCATGCTCTAGACTAGGAATTGTGTGATCCTGCTGCTTTCGTGCGCCGGGTAGAAACGGGAAGAAGGATTGAGATTTACAACGCTTTTGTATCAGGAAGCAAGGCCAAGGTCATTTTGTGCCCCCAAAAGGTGCCCCCTAAAATTAAGGCTGTTGAGGCAGAAATAATTTGATAAAGGTTTACTGAAAACCAGCTGTAATAATCAACAGAGTTGGGCCTGTTCCGGAGTCTGTCACAGGTGAAAGGTTTTTATAGGAAAATTTAGAAGAAGGAGGGGAGATAATCCTTATGCCAGAGTTGCCCTCTTTTCATTGGCGGGTACAAGACAGAAGTTACAATCATTGGCTACAGATTACATCATCCAGGCTAATGATGTCTTTGTGCAATACAATCTGTAGACTTCATGCTTCAGCTGATTTTAAAATCCATCTTATTTAATATCTTCACGTTGTACATTGATCAGTACATCAACAATTTGAGGAACTTAACATAAGATTCTTTACTCAGAGACAGAATGTCACCATCTGGTAACAAGACCTCCCCAAGACAGATTAATCTGGAAGCCTGCTTAATGTCAAATGTTACCTGAGGGTTAAGAAAGGGTAGAAAAATGCCTGGCTAACTGGAGAACCGCGTGCCTTGCAGTGCCTACGTATATTTACGGAAGGAATGAAATTGCTCAAGAGATGGTAGGTTTCTCTGCAGTCCTTTTTTTGAAAGTGCTGGAAGAAGCTAGGGGAACTTGGTAACCAACGCTAGTTACATTAGCTGGTTGGATAAATTCTAAGACTCATTACATCCCTCTAGTTTTGTGCTTGCTATAAAAGGTCTTGTAAGCCACCGCTCAGCTGGCATC
The DNA here is from genome assembly GCF_000956105.1 of Propithecus coquereli. Taxonomy (NCBI): domain Eukaryota; kingdom Metazoa; phylum Chordata; class Mammalia; order Primates; family Indriidae; genus Propithecus; species Propithecus coquereli. The sequence goes on along the minus strand of NW_012143856.1, from coordinate 4,059,914 downwards.
ATCATCATTGATGCATTTTAAGTGGCTCTCCTTTCTTAGGGTTCTTGGCAAAGTATTGTAAACTCTTGGAGCTGGAAATGCTGAGAAATCAGATATAATATTAAAGTGCTGCCCAAGAGACAGGCTTTCCAAGAGTTTTATTGAATCCCAGATTGTGTAGTAGTTGTCAGACATCACTGCTAACGTTATAGCGGTAATGTTAACCCATTTTTTCTCTATTTTAAAAACTGCGTTAAAATTTGCCTTAATGATTGTTATTCTGTAGGTTGCTCTTACATTTATACTTCCTTCCACAGCTCATTCTTCTACCCATTTCCTCCACAGGAATTTGAGTCTGATTAAATTTTTTTGAACAATAGAAAATGGCAACTGTAAAGTCCTCTAATTTTTGTTAAAGAGAATAGCTTACAGGAAAGAACAGTGTCATTTAAGTAAGACCAATCAAGATGCAACCAAAAGACCCATGAGTGGTGGTTAGCTTGTTCTGGATTCAAACCCTGCTCTACCAGCAGTTGTGCCTTTGACAAATTGCTTAACCTAAGCCCCAATTTTGATAAATATAAAATAGAGTTCATAACATTTATTTCAGAGAGTTGTGAGAGTTAAAGGAAGTAACCTGTAAAGCCATGCATAGTCAATAAGTGTTTTTCCCCCCAAAGATGTGAAAATAATGAGTTTGTATTTCTTCTGTTTGATTTTTTTAACTCTTTATTTTGAAAGAATGATAGATTCACAGGAAATTGCAAATATAGCGGAGTAATGTACCCTTCACCCCGCTTTCCCCAATGGTAACATCTTAAGTAACTATAGTACAATATCAAAACCAGGAAGTTGACATCTATAAAGTATTATTAACTAGACTACAGGTCTTGCTCAGATTTCACCATTTTTTACATGCACTAGTTTGTGTGCTTGTGTGCTACCCTTTTATAGTGTTATCCCTTTATAGTACTACACTTCTATAGTTGAATCAACTCCTCCTCCTCCTTATTCTCTGGCGATCACTAATCTGTTCTCCAGGGCTATACTTGTGTTATTTCTAAAATGTTATATAAATGGAATCATATAGTATGTAACCTTTGGGATTAGTTTTTTTCACCCAGACTAATGTCCTTGAGATCCATTTAAGATTTTTTTTTTTTTTTTTGAGACAGAGTCTCACTCTTTTGCCCGTGCTAGAGTGAGTGCCGTGGCGTCAGCCTAGCTCACAGCAACCTCAAACTCCTGGGCTCAAGTGATCCTTCTGCCTCAGCCTCCCTAGTAGCTGGGACTACAGGCACGCGCCACCATGCCTGGCTAATTTTTTCTATATATTTTTAGTTGGCTGATTAATTTCTTTCTAATTTTAGTAGAGACGGGGTCTCGCTCTTGCTCAGGCTGGTCTCGAACTCCTGAGCTCAAACAATCCGCCCGCCTCGGCCTCCCAGAGAGCTAGGATTACAGGCGTGAGCCACCGCGCCCGGCCTAGGAGCTAATTTTGACCAAAAACAGACTGAGGGTTAGAGGTCAGGAAATTCTGATGTGGAATATGATACAATCTTGGTTTAACTAAGTTGTAGGTGGCAATGTAACGTGATGCTAGACATTACACACAGTGAACTAGCCAGTCATACATAACGTATATTCAACATTAAACTCTTAAGGCTTTTTGGAGAATCCATGGGTAATTGAAATAGTTTTCTTTGAACCTGGTGTGGCAATTTTAAAACATGGCCCCCAAATTGTTTATCACTTCTCCCTTTGAGAAGTGGAGTCCATGCCCCTTCCCTTGAATCTAGGCTTCTGACCAATAGAATACAGCTGAGGTGATGCTAGGCTACTTTCCACGCCCAGGTCTTAAGAAACTGGCAATTTCCACATCCTGTTTCTTGAGACCCCACTCTTGGAACTGAATCCCATGCACTAGGGAAGGACTTTCTGGAAAGGAACTAAGGCCTGTGGCTTTCAGCACTGGCTGAGCTCTCAGTTGACAGCACCAAATTGCCAGCCATGTGTGAGCTATCTTGGAAAGGAATGCGCCAGCCCCATGCTGAGCTGCGCTCCCTTATGTTACATAAAGAACAGAAGCAAATCTTCACTTCATTTGGGCACTTAAGCAGTGCCCAAATTGCTGTTGCTTCCTCGGAAGACCTCGTGGTAGTCATCTTCTGAGATAGACTGAGACATTTCTCTTCAATGAAATCTGGGAGCCCATCCCCACCAGGCCCTCAGTGCCCCTCAGCAAATGTGGAACAACTGTCACTACCACTATGAAAACAAGACAGATAACTGCATGGGACCTTCAGCCAGTACTGTCATGAACAGCTGTTCTTTTTGCATACTCAGTACCCCTTATACACTTCTTGGGTTAATATCACTCTCCCTTTTCTTTGGGAAACTGATCTTCCCTGACCGATGTGTTTTAGTGAAGCTGGTTAAACTGCCAAACGCAAAACCCTCCTGTTGTTAGTCGTGATCCCTTCTTGTTTTTCAGCTGCTCCCTACTCTCCCAATTCTCTATCGCCCGTGCCCGAATGACTGCAAGGGTGAACACAGGGTCCACATTAGGCCTATCAGAATCCATTGTATGGATTTGCTAAAATTTACCAGCTAGTCCCAGCTAGAACCATTATGGTTCTTTCTGGTTTGATGGTTTGTTTTGCCATTACCAAATATATATATGTGTATATATGTATATGTGTGTGTATGTATATGTATGTGTATATATATATGTGGAATTTCTGGGCAAATATGTACATTTAAAATATAATATGGTCAAATAGCTCTTCAAAAAGATTTATACCAATTCGCCGGGCGTGGTGGCTCACGCCTGTAATCCTAGCTCTCTGGGAGGC
>NW_012143856.1:4028962-4056768 GCF_000956105.1 Propithecus coquereli | reverse complement strand
GAGACTCTGTCTCAAAAAAAAAAAAAAAAAAAAATATTTATACCAATTCATACTCTCTTTAATTGTGATTAATTGCATCTGCTTTCCCCTCATTAACCCTTTATATTATAATACCAGACTCGTTAATCTACACCAATATGATAGGTAATAGATATGATGTTATTATTTCAATTCCTTTAATGAGGACATGTATTCATGTTTATGATACATAATTTTTTACTTGCGACTTGAAGCTATAGCTCTCAAAAACAAGATATGAATTACATTAAAGAAAGTTACTTATATTATTATAATATGGTTACTTTAATATCAATCCAATTTTTGTTCTTTTGTAGGTATCCTGTCTTCCACTGGAAGCTTGTGGAATTTTGCTTTATCCTTAGAGTTCAGAATTTTCACCAGGATGTATAAAGGTATGTACAGTACATGTATATTTTTCTACTAATCTTTTTCAACATTTATTAGGCTTTTTGAACAAATTTCCAAATCTTTCTTGAATTTAGGAAATTTTTTAAATAATATCTTGGATTTTTCTTTTTTTCCTCTTCACTAACTCTTCCTGGAAATCCTACTAAACTTATACTTTGTTTACTGGATTTACTTAAGCTTTCTCTCATAGTTTTCCTTTTTCTTTTTGCTCTGTGTTCTTGGAAACTTCCAAAATAGGTCCTTCAAAAACAAACTGGAATTGAACAGTTAAAATTTGTGCATTTCAAAATATGTAAGAGTTTTATCTTTAAAAGAAGGGCTATAAAAAACTACTTGCATGGTGGTTGGAGGTCACGAAGGTTTGAAAATGGCAGATTATCAAAGACTGTTGAAGCTTGATGATGGAACATTGGAGGATCATTATCTCATTCTGTTTATTTTGTACATGTTCAAAATTCTCCATAATGGAAAATAAGAACAAAAACAACCAAAACCCCCCCAAATTGGTTAACAGCCGCTATTAGTGCTGTTATTCAGTCTGTTTCAGAAATAAAACAAAAACAGAGAGAGAAAATTTTACTGGAAGGATATTTATAGCCTTCCAGAATCAGTGGAAGGCTGGGACACCTGGCTTAGCAAAAATACAGAAATCAAAGTGGCTCAATGCTAGACAGCAGGAGTTACAGAATCGACTTTTTAAAAATTTTCCAAAAAACTACTCCACTGCCACGCCTGTGATCTCTGAGCTTCAAGTTTTTCCTGGGCTCTATTTCAAAAATTAATACCACCATCTAGTGGAGCCTTCCTATACTTATGTCTGATTATGAATTTCTTCACTATTTTTCCAGTCAGTTCACTATCGTCAGAAGTGTATCGCCTATAAATTCCTGAGAAGTTTCAAATTGTATTTTTGAGGGGAGGATCAGATATATTGAGGTATAATTTATACCTAGTAAAATTGTCCCTTTTTGGTATATAGGTCTCTGAGTTTTAAAAAATGCTCAGTTGTGTAAACCACCACCACAATCAAGGTATGAAATAGTTCTACCACTCCAAAAAATTTTCTTGTGCCCATTTGAAGTTAACCGCCCCACCTACCCCTTAGCCTCTGGCAACCACTGATCTGTTTTCTCTCTGTGTAACTTTACCTTTTCCAAAATGTCATGTAAATGGAATCACAAAAATTGTGATTCTTGATTGTGGCCCTTGTGGAAATTGTGGCCCTTGATTGTAGCTTCTTTCAGTCAGTGTAATACATGTAGATTCGTCTATGTTGTTGTACCCCCTCTCCTGCCTTCACCTTTTTTTTTCCAGAGTGGTATTCCATCGGATGTACCAGGGTGTGCTTATCTACTCCCTGGTTGAAGGACATTTAGATTGTTTCCAGTTGTTGGCAGTTGTAAATAATGTCATTGTAAACATTTGCATACAGGTTTTTGTAATAAACATAACTTTTCATCTCTTGGGCAAATACCCAGGAATAGGATTGTTAGGTCCTATGGTATGTGTATATTAAACTTTATAAGAAACTGTCAACATGTTTTCTAAAGTGGTTGTACTATTTTGTACTCCCAGTAGCAGCATTTTTCTCTGCTAATGACATCCTATCTAGTTTTCCAGTATTGCCATATTTTACTTTTTAATTTTTTTCTGTCATTTTATGGGATTTCCGAAGGTTGGGAAAATGACACCAAAATATTTTAAGTAATATATCACATTTATTAATGATTTGTATTGCTTAATTTGTGAATTTTATCTCCCCCTTTTTCTATTGGGGTCTTGGTCATTTATTATTATTATTATTGTTATGTGCTTCACATGTTTTAGAGATTAACATACTTACCCTTTTGCTGATGAAATGTCTTCATCTCTTGTTATATTCTATGCACATGGTTTTAAAAATAAGGACACAACCAAGCACAATGGCTCGTCTATAATCCCAGCACTTTGGAAGGCTTAGGCAGGAGAATCACTTGAGGCCAAGACCAACCTGGGCAACATAGTGAGACCTTTTCTCTATAAAAAAAACTTAAAAATTAGCTGGGTGTGGTGGTACATGCCTGTAGTCCTGCCTACTTGGGAGGCTGAGGCAGGAGGATCACCTGAGCCTAGGAGTTTGAAGTTGCAGTGAGCTACGATCATGCCACTGCATTCTAGTCTGGGCCACAGAGCAAGACCCTGTCTCTCAAAATAAATAAATAAATAAATAAAAATAAGGACACAGTTCATATGCTTTACTGAATCATTCGACAACTATATATTGGGTACTAACGACATGCTGGGCACTGGATTATATTTTGAAAGTCACCAATATTTTGTAAAGTGCTTTACAAAGTGTTTTCTCATATATTATTTGATTCATTATACATTAAACACACACACACACACACACACACACACACACACACACACACAACTACCCACATCCAAATATTCTTTTGATATATATATTGTAGACAATTAAGGGGCAGGGAGAAATATGAGAATGAGTGACAGATGGACAGACAAAAGATGTGTTAAGCTGGCTAAGAGATGGACAAAGAAGTAACAAATGTGTGAGTGGGAGGCAGAGGAGTAGAGAAAGGAAGGGCATTCAATGAATGTTAGGTTTGTTCTCCCCTAAAATTTCCTTGGGTATCTTTATAATGTACTTTCATATTTTTTAGTAGCCTTTTGAAATGCCGAATAATTGTTACCTACGTCCTCCAACAAATTGTTCCCAGGGAAGGAATTTTCCTTTGAGTAACTAGAGGAAAAAATCTTAGATAAAATGGGAGTAAGTTTGAAAGGCACTTTGTGAAATTTCTCCATTGAGAAAAAGGATCCAGTTTTGTAGTAAAGTTGGGTCATGCTGCTCTTTACTAGCCAACTCAAGTTCGTGGCATCTTGATTGAAGTGAGGCTCTCTGAATGTAGGGCTCATTACTAGGAAGATGTTGAAATTTAAAAACATCAAGCTACAGGTTACAAATGGAGCCCTCTACTTGTATAATTATTGTGATGCCTATTGCCAGAATGTTAAATTCATGGACATTATTTAAAGATAAGTGATTTTAATATATGAAAACAGCTTAAATTCCTAAGTTATAAAATTCCATATAAAGTATTATCATTACTTACACAAAAATAGAAAGCATGCTACATTTTAAAACCTGCAGAGCTTTGTTTTCTTCACCTTGCTGTAAGCTATTTTGAGTTATCATGTTTCATTCTTATATTTTCTGTTTTTAATAGATGAACATCTCAATAGCAGCATTATATGCAATGGGATAGAAGCAACCCAAATGTCCACTGACAGATGAATAAATAAACTAAATGTGGTGTGTTGTGTCTGTTGTGTGTGTGTGTGTGTATGTGTGTATAATGGAATATTATTCAGCCTTAAAAAGGAAGGAAATCCTGCCACATGCTATAATATGGATGGATGAACCTTGAGGACATTATGCTAAGTGAAATAGCTAGTCATCACATATAAGGCAAATACTGTATGATTCCACTTATCTGGGGTGTTGAAAGTAGTCAAATTAATAGAAAAAGAAAATAGAATGGTGGTTACCAGGAAATGGGGGAAGGGGGAAATGGGAGTTCAGTGGCTCAAGTTTTAGTCTTATAAAATAAAAAAGTTATGGATAGCTGTTGTACAACAATATGAATATACTTAAGACTACTTAACTGTACACTTAGAATGATTACATTTTTTTAAAATGAAAAAAAATTTTTTTTTTTGAGACAGTCTTGCTCTGTCGCAAGGCTAGAGTGCAGTGACATCATCATAGCTCACAGCAACCTCAAACTCCTGAGCTCAAGCGATCCTCCTGCCTCAGCCTTCTGAGTGGCTGGGCCTCCAGGTGCATGCCACCATGCCCAGCTAATTTTTCTATTTTTTGTAGAGATGGGGTCTTGCTCTTGCTCAAGCTGGCTTTGAACAAGATAGTAAATTTTATGTTATTTTTTTTTAACCACAATTACTAGATGTTCATATCAGTGAATTTGTGCCATGGATTTTGTTAAGGATAACCTATTCAAAGAGACAGTGGTAACAGGAAAAATGCTCTGCTTGAAAATGTGCCCAGTGATAGCTGTGCCTTTGGAGATTGTTTGGTAAAGTATATTTTGATTGTTTAACAAACAATGAAAAGGCTACAGTGAGTTGGCCTGGTTTGAATCTCAGTTCTATGGTTTGTTGGCTGTATGACCTTAGGTTACTGAGTTTCTCTCTCTCACTTTTCTCAATCATAAAGGGTGATAAGAGGATAATAATAGCACCCATCTCACAGGACTGTTGAGAGGTTCATATGAGTTAATATGGGTAAAGAATTTAGAATAGTGCCTTGGTGCATGTAGTGCTATATAAGGTCTGCTACTGCTACCACTATTACCACTACTACCTATTGCTACTACTGCTACCACCACCATCTCCACTACCACCACCACTACTACTATTATTATTTTTAGGAAATTTATGTATCACCAGGTTTAGAAACTTTTCATAGGTAAGACACAAAAAGTTATATCCCTCTTTTTCCTAGAGATGGAGATTGGAATGAATTTGGCTGAATCATTTCTCACCAACAGGATGTTAGTTTGGCTCTAAGAGAAGGTGACCAAAATTGAAAGGCATAGTTAGGACAGAAAATATAGCAGGAATGATCAATGAAAATATAATAATTATAATAGCATTCAATGGTTTTCTGCTTTAATAAAACATGATATTAAATATATGTCTGTATCATGTGGGGAACTTGGGTGTTTATTTTTTAATACAACCATCTATTGCTTTCTGAAAGGATTCACCATACAGTTTTTAAACAAAGAGCTTTTATGTTTATTTTTAGAATTTTGAAGTGATTTCAAACTTAAAGCAAAGTTGCGATAACAGTACAAAGAACTCTCACATACTCTTCACCTAGAAAGGACATTTTTTGCTAATCCCCCCATAATATCCCTTATAGCCAAAGGATCATGTATTTCACCCAGTTGTCATGTTTCTAGTCTCCTTCAGTCTGGAATAGTTCCTCAGTTTTCCCTTGACATTCATTGTTTAAGATTACTGTGGCTAATTTTATTTTTTAAGCATTGCAACACATTTCGAACTCCACATCTTCTTCCAGAATATTTTTCTTTAATCTAGGTGAGTCTTGTGGTTCATTCAAGGAATAGAATGCAGGGAAGTAAACCCCTGTGATTTCTAAGGCTAGATTAGGAAAGACCAAACAGCTTCTACCAGGTGTTTGATAATCTCATGCCCTGCCCCCCCCATTCTCTCTCTCTCTCTCTCTCTCTCTCTCTCTCTCTCTCTCTCTCTCTCTCTCTCTCCCTGTCTCTCTCTCTCTCCCTCCCTCCCCCACTCCCTCCCTGGAGTCCTGAGCTGACATATAGGAAATCCAGTTACTCTGAAGCAGCTGTATGATAAAGAGACCACACAGAGGTAGAGACAGTGGAAGGGCCACATCTGTTCCAGCCCTTAGCTGTGTGAGTCTCCCAGCCCAGGTGTCAGAGATGTGAGCAAGAAAGCATTCAGATGATTCCAACTCCCAGTCTTTGAGCCACTCTAGCTGAGGCCTAGTGGGGTTGGGCTTTGGACTGTGCCAGCTGACACAACAGAGCAAAGAAAAGCTACCCCTGCTAAATCCTGTCCAAATTGCAGCAAAATAAAAAATGCTGTTTAAAGTCACTACGTTTGGGGGTGTTTGTTACATAGCCATAGATAACTGGAACAATTACCTACCAGCTATTTTGTGAAATGTGCCTCCATTTAGGTTTGTCTGATGTTTATTCATAATTGGATTCAGGTTATGCACTTTAGACAGGACACAACTAAAGTAATACTGTGCTCATCTCACTGTATCCATCAGGCGGCAAATGATGTTGATTTATTCCATTACTGTTGATGTTAACTTTGATCACATGAATAAGGACATGTCTTCAGGTTTCTCCACTGTAAACTTACTCTTTTTTCTTGTGTAAGTATAATTATTTTGTGGGGAGATACTTTGAGACAATGTAAATAAAACCTGTTTTTCATCCAACTTTCACTCACTAATTTCACCATCCATTGATGTTTCTTGCCTGAATTTATTATGTTTATGATGGTTGCAAAATAATGATTTTCTAATTCAATTATTTGTTCTAAATTTACTAGTTGATATTCCATCATAAGGAAGAACTTTCTCTTCTCTCCATTTAATCATTCATTTATTTATACTGGCATAGACTAATGGATTCCTAATTGATTCATTGGATATAATGTTTACTATCACTGTGTATTTTAATATATTGTCCCTGATTTGGCCAGTAAAAGCTCTTTCAATATGACTTCTCAGGCCTCCTGACATGTTTCCATCATTCTTTGAGTACTTCCTTACTTCTGGTACAAAAAGATGTTCCCAGTCACCTTTCTTTTGCCTTGTTCTGAAAGCAGCCATTTCTCCAAGAAGCCCTGGTTCCTCTTACTGGAGAATGGTAATTAGAAACCAATATCAGGGTGCTGGGTGTCCTTGTTGCTACTAAGGTGATACTGCTTCCAGGGCCTCCCTGTGGATAGAGACAAGTAAACATGTAAATACAGTAGAAGAGTGGTAAGTATTAATGATAGGAAAAGGTCTATGGGATCCTAAGGGGAAGAAACATATAACCCAAGACTTCAGAGTTGTGGGGAGGGAAATGGTAAGATATTTATGTGCAGAAGGACTGAGAAAAGAGATAATGTGTCATGTGTAAAAAACTGAAGCAGTTTGATAAAGCTAGAGAGTAGAGTGAGGGGCCAGTGGTAAGAGAGCAGGCTGCAAGGTAAACAGTTGCTAGCCAAATCTCCAAGTACCCAATAAAGAATGTTAGAAGTTTGGAATTTATTCTGAGAGCAATGGGAGCTAGTAAATGATTCTGAGCAGGGGGTATATGATCGAATTTGTATTTTAGAGCAGTTGTCTTTGATTTTTTAAAATATTCACATATCACCCTAAAAAGAATTTTGAAAAGAGTACCGCCTTCCACATCTTAACACCTAATATTTTTCATAAGTTTAAAAGTTAATTTTTTATTAATGGGAGGTTGAAATTAAACATTTTGAAAGATAAAATAAGATGACCATGGATTTTGCCTGAAATAAATATTCTATGATATGATACATACCAAATCTGAAAGTCATGCGAAATTTCTATCTGTGGGTTTTATCAAATGTATCTTGAAAAATGTGTTGGTTCCAGAAATCATAATAATTATATTTAAAAGAATCATCATCACTGTTATGTACTGCCTAAATTCTAAATTCAAGGCAATCTTCTCCATTAACAAAAACGTCTGTATGACAGATAAAGGAAGGAGGACCTTGTAGGTTTAAGATGCCTCAACTAATCATTAAAAGATGGTTCCAGACTTTTGCTTCTGCCAAAGATGGAACAACAAGGATTACATTTACCTTCATGCCTGCAACAAACAACAAAACTCAGGTCAGGTGGCTCATGCCTGTAATCCCATCACTTTGGGAGGCCAAGGTGGGAGGATTGCTTGAGCCCAGGAGTTCTAGACCAGCCTGGGCAACATAATGAGACCCTATCTCTACAAAAAATAAAAATGTTAGCTGGGCATGGTGGTATGTGCCTGTAGTCCTAGCTACTCTGGAGGCTGAGGTGAGAGGATTGTTTGAGCCCAGTTGTTCAAGGCTGCAGTGAGCTTATTATTGTGCCACTGCACTCTAGCCTGGGCAACAGAGAGAGACTCTTCTCTCTCTCTCTCTTTTTTTTTTTTAAAAGACAGTGAGCCCTGACAGTTTACTGCCTTGAGAGTCTCTAGATTATAGACATAAACCTAACTGAATCAATAATCACATTAAATGTAGATGGTCTAAACAGGCCAATTAAAAGACAGAAATTGGCAGATTAGACAAAAAATCCAGACTCAACAATAATCTGCATACAAGAAACACTTTAAATATAAAGACACAAAACGGTTAATGGGATGCAAAAGATATGCCATGCCAACACTAGTCAAGAAAGAAGTCACGGCTATATTAATAGTAGATTTTAGAGTAAATAATATTACCAAGGATAAAAATTGTCACTTCATGATGATAAAGTGACCAGTCAATTTCATATTCATATCATTTCATAATGGTAAATATGATCAATAATAATTATAAACATTCATGACCCTAATTAACAAATCTTTAAAATATATGAAACCAAAATTTATAGAACTATAAGGAGAAAAGTCATAATTGTATAGCTGAAGGTTTCAATATCCCCTCTTGTGGTAGAACAGGTAAACAGAAAATCAGCAAGAATATAATAGACTTTGAGCAACACTAGCAACCAACTTGATCTTTGCCATTTATAGAACATTCCACACAACAAAAGCAAAATACATATTCTTCTCAAGTGCACACAGAACATTTACCATGATAGATTATATTCTGAGCCTTAAAATAAATCTTAGAGAATTTAAAAGTATTCAAGTCATACTAAATATTCATATAGTCTCCGACCGTAGTGAAATTAAATTAGAAACCAATAACAGAAATATCTCTGGAAAATCCACAAATATTTGGAAATGAAATAACATGTTTGGGCCAGGCACGGTGGCTCACACCTGTAATCCTAGCACTCTGGGAAGCTGAGGCGGGAGGATTGCTTGAGCTCAGGAGTTCGAGACCAGCCTGAGCAAGAGTGAGACCCCTGTCTCTACTATAAATAGAAAGAAATTAGCCAAACAACTAAAAATAAAAAAAATTAGCCAGGCATGGTGGCGCGTGCCTGTAGTCCCAACTACCCTGGAGGCTGAGGTAGGAGGATGGCTTGAGCCCAGGAGTTTGAGGTTGCTGTGAGCTAGGCTGATGCCATGGCACTCTAGACCAGGCAACAGAGTGAGACTCTGTCTCAAAAAAAAAAAAAAAAAAGAAATTATATGTTTGTAGGTAACCCAAGGGTCAAGGAAGAAATCAAATGGGAAATCAGACACTATTTTGAACAGAATGAAAATGAAAGTATAATGCAATACATCAGAATTTGTGGGACATTGCTAAGGTAGTATTTGTAGGGAAATTTATAGAGGTAAATACTTATATTAGAAAAGAAGAAAAGTTTCAAATTAATGATCTTAGAATCCAACTTAAGAAACTAGAAAAAGAAGAGTAAATTAGACACAAAGAAAGAAGAAAGGAAACAATAAAGATCAAAGTGTGAATCAATGAAATAGAAAGCAGAAAAATGGAGAAAGTAAATGAAACTAAGAGCTGGTTCTTTGAGAATATCAATGAAATTGGTAAGTGTCTAGCCATGCTGATGAGGAAGAAGAGAGAGAAAACTGAAATTACCAATATCAGGAATAAGAAAGTTAACATCACTTCAGGTTCTAAATGTTAAAAGAATGATAAGGGAATATCATGAACAACTTTATGGCTATGAATTTGAAAATGGAAAGGTGAAATGGACAAATTTCTTAAAAGACAAATTGCCAATGCTTATTCAAGAAGAAGAGATAACTTGGATAGCCCTATATCTATTTTTAAAAATGAAATTTTTAGTTAAAACCTTACCATAAAGAAAACTCTAGGCCCAGATGGCCGCATTGGAGAATTCTACCAAGCATTTAAGGATGAAATAAACCAAATTCTACATAAATTCTTCCAGAAATAGTAACAATTTTACATAGACTCTCAATTTATTCTTTGAGGGTAGCATTACTCTGATACCAAAACCAATGAAAGACATTGCAAGAAAACTACAAACTAATATTCCTCATGAACATAGATGCAAAAATTCAAAACCAGAATTTTAGCAAATCAAATCCAATATATAAAAAGGACACTACATCATGATTACTTGAGATTTGTCCCAAGAATGCAGGGCTAATTTAACATTCAGAAATCAACATAATTTACATTAACAAACTGGAAAAAAAAAAAAAAACAACATAGTCATCTTGTTACCAGTCTCTAAGTGGAGGTTTTTCCAAGTTCTTGATGATCCTCGGGAAAAGAATTTCAGGATGTACCACACAGGCCAAGCAAGCAAGTAACAGCTTTTATTGAAAGCAAAAGTATACTCTCAGGAGAGAGAGCGAACAGGCTTTAAAAAGAGAAACTGCACTGGAAGGAAGTGGTTGTAGACCTTTTGTAGTTTTATTAATTTAGGGGAGGAATATTCCAGACCAAGGAATTGGCTTTTATTAAGAATTTAGGTAGTAATTCCTAGAATTAGGGTCCCTCCCATTTTCATACTTTATATGGTTGTCTTGGAACTGTCATGGTGATTTCAAGGGCAGAGTAATTTTAAAACTGCAATGTAAATGACACTTTAATTATCTAAGGTTCATGTAAGGTGACAGAGATAGCTTACAAACCAGCTGAAGCTGGTTCTTGCCTGTGGATATCAGCCCCTCTAGTTAGCTTCTGCTTGAGGGTTTACTTTAACATCTTCACCCAATCTGTAAGCCCCTGCATCGTGTCTCAGCCTCTTAGTCTCCTACTCTAACAGTCCCAATAGCCACAGAAAAAGCATTTAGCAGAATCCATTCATGTTAAAAAGCTCTCAGCAAAATAGGAATAGACAGGAACTTTCTCAATTTGATAAAGGGTATTCGTGAAAAACCTACAGGTTATTGGTGAAAGACTAATTGTTTCCCCCCTAATATCATGGTGCCAATGAGAGTGGGCACAGAAATTTGGGAGAGAAAGTTGTTTTGTTTCAGACTTGAGTTTGGGACCCAACATGATATTAAACATCTTACTGGGGATGTACACAGTTATATGGATCTGGAGCTCAGAAGACAGCTGTCAAAACAGAGACTATTAAAGGTATTTTTTTAAACAAGTCTATATTTTTAAACAAGTGCCCCAGAGAAACAAAGGTGAAGAATAAGAAGGGAAGAGGATTAGGAATGGAAATGCTGAAGAAATCCAACACTTAAAACTGCTGAAGGATAGACATAGGAAGAGGAGCAAACAAAGGCCATCAAGAGCAATCATAGAGATGAAAAGGCAACTCTATGGTACATTGTAAGGAAAATCCAGTTACAAGAAAGAGGGAGGGGTTCATATAGTAAAAAGTTGAAATGGAACTTAAAATATAAGATCCTGGTGCATGCTTAGCCATAAACAGAAGTGATCATTAGAATATATTTAAATTAGGCATTATCTACTATAGATGGGATTTAGCCAATCCTTAATGCCGGTACATCACATCACATTCCGTTCTATTAGGGGTGGATGTTTTTATAGGTTGAGGCTCTCCTATTGGTTACTACATTTTTTTCTGGATTGTTCATACAGATCTACCCAGAGAACCCAGTATCCATGGATTTGGAAATTTCAAGTATTCAATTTCCAGCTCAAAAAAATGTAAGTGAAATACTTTTGAGTCTGAGGCCCACTAGGACCTTGGACCTTTTGTTTCTATGAATATTTTACTAATGAACTGTCTATTCTTTCCCAGATTAGGGAGCCCTTACCTTCTATACTGAGAAGCACATTATTTCAATAAGCCATTATTACAATTTCCTCATTTGTAAAAAGTGGGTAAGAACATCACCACTGTTATAGGATGGTTAGAATAAGGCAAGTTTTTGAGAGAAGGGTTGTCTGACTTGGCTCCTTAATACCTGAACTAGAGCCTGACACATAGCATGAGTGCAGCAAATGTTGGCTGCGTTGTAATAACTGAAGTTGAAAGACTTTGTTAACCAGAAGCTGTTCCAAGTATTACTTATTCCCCAATCCTGATTTAAGCCCCCAGGTAATCAAATTCAGAGTACTCTTCAAGGTTGACAAAGGGTAGCTGAAGGGACTGCTAGAGGGACTGCAGCCCCATCTCCACAAACAATACACATAAAAACATTGTTTGCTTGTGCAAAGCTTCATGACCAGTCCTGGCCCAGCTGCTCACCAGATTGTCACTCCTAAATCCCCTTCTTTCTGTAAATGCTGCAGCCACTCCAGAATTTTTTTTGGTGTGCTTTCATTAAATATTTATTCAGTGAATGATTGGCATCTCTCTTTTTTAAATTTATTATTTCAGAGTATTACGGGGGTACAAATGTTTGGTGACATAAATTGCTTTCCTACCGTTTGAGTCAAAGTTATAAGTGTGCCCATCCCCCAGATAGTGTGCATTGTACCCATTAGGTGTGAACTTACCCATCTCTTCCTCCCCCCTCTCACCTGCATGATTTCCAATGAATGTTATGTCCATATGTGCACATAGGTGTTGATCAATTACTTTCAATTTAATGGTGAGTATATGCGGTGTTCTTCCATTCTTGTGATACTTCACTTAGAAGAATGGTCTCCAGTTCCATCCAGGTTAATACAAGATGTATAAGTTATAGAACTTTTGAGGAACCTAAGTGATCAAATCCCACGTTGGCGTCTCTTGAGATGTGACCAGAAACTATCAAAAGCAGCCTTGGCCTCCCCAATGTCTGGCAACATGAGATAAGGCGACGCCACCAGCTAAGAGTTCGTCCAAGCATCCAGCTCTCGGGACGCCTCCTCCTGGGTGCCACCAGCCTCTCCCAGCCCTCAAAGGCAGCACGCAAACTGCCTAACAACAACTTGGCGCGGGTTTCGGTTTTTCTCCATGCGGGGGTGGGTCAGGGTGCCACAGGCCCCTCCTCCCAGGACGGGCAGAGCTGGGCTGGGCTCCGCGGGCTCCTCCCCGGTAGGGAGGGCCCGACAGAGTCGGGCGCGGGGCTGGTTCCTTCCCCCGAAGACAGGCCTTAGTTGGGGGCGGGGCCTAGCGCCGCGGGCCCCACCTCCCAGGGGCGTGTTCTTCCCCCAGAGGCGGGCTTTGCCGGCGGGGGGCGGGCATGGAGGGCGGGGCCGGGAGCTGCGGGCCCCTCCTCTCGAGGGCGGGCCGGCTTGGCGGCGGCCGCGGGGGTTATCTGCGGCTCCGCTGCCAAGCCGAACGGGCTCTGGCTCCTCCCAGTGGCCGGCCGGGGCGGAAGCAGGAGGCGGGGGTAGCGTGCGCGCTGCTGGTCTCCTCTCCCGCGGCGCTGGGGCCCGCGCTTTGCGGCTGCTGCTTCATTCGGCTGTTCTCAGGAGGCTGGCTCCTCTTCGCGCTGGGCTGCTTCTCGACCAGGCCTCCCTTTCTGCCTCGGCCCGCGGCGCCGACCCTTCCGGTACCCTCCCGCCCCGTCTCGTACTCTCGCCGCCACCACCGCGGTCCCGGCCCCGATGGCTCTGTGCAACGGAGACTCCAAGGTCAGTCTCTGGCGTGGGGGTCCCTGCCTCACCACCTCCTGGCTGAGGTGAGGCTCATGAGCAGAGGAGCCACCGCGCGGGGCTCTTCCCCGCCCCCTTCCCCCGCCAGTCCGCGCAGCCCTGCGGCCCAGGCAGCAGCGCGTCGGAGAGTCCCTGGTCGGGGCCTGTGGCGTGTTTTCTCCTCGGTATTGATGGTGCTTTGTTGATTTTTGTCTGCGTGTAGAGGTCCGGGCGTCGGGGAGGGCATCAGCTCCCCGTGCCCGCGTCGCTGGCCCCCGCCTCCCCCGCGCCACTGTGGGGCGCAGAGCCCGCAGAGCGCGGCCCGAGGGTGGGGGTAGGGAGGCGAGGGTGTGTGTGTGTGTGTGTGTGTGTGTGTGTGTGTGTGTCTGTGTGTCTGGTGTGGGGGCTTCCTCAGCCCTCACCCCCGTCCCTTCGGGAGGCTAGGGGCCTGTTGTGGAGATCCCGGGGCGCGCCGAAGGCAGGGCAGGTCAGGGCCTCCCGTGCTGCGTTCCAGCTGGGCCGGCCTCTTGTCTTCCCGCCACCCGGTTTCCCGCTCGCCCCGGTGAGGCCCGCTCCATTTCCCCACGCCAGCCTTGGGGTCTGCGGTGGCGAGGCCGGTTCTCGGCGGGACCCGCGGGGCTGCACCCCTCTAGCCCCCTTCCTCCCCGCCCAGGTCAGACTCTGGTCGAGGCCGGCGGTCCCCGGGTCGCTCACTCTGACCCCCTCCCCCCATCTTTCTTCCCCCTCCCCCCATCCTTCTGGGAGGGGAAGTATGTATGTCTAGGTCCCGCCCCTACAAGCGTGCTCTCTGTTTTACTTGCTGGTTTGTGGGGGAACCCGCTTCTCCGCCTTTGGGGTCTCTCCCTGGGACGCGAGCCGCTGCCAGCACGCCCGAGGGCTTGAGAGTCGGAAGTTCCGGGGTGCTGGAAAAGTTGCCACCTTGATGTACGGAGCTGGGAGAGCGCGCTTGGCCGCTGCTGCGCTTCTGCTCGCCTCCAACTCTTTAGATCCTTTCTCTCTCTGCTTTCGTCCCGCTTCTGAATTGGGAACCTTCACTTTCACTTTTGTGTTAAAAGTTTTCATTGGCCCGGAGTTCTTTCCGACCTTCATAAAGTCTGTTTTGCCAGCGGGAAACTGCAGTTTTAAATTGAGATTTACTTAAGAAGATGTACCTCCTCTTATACTCTGTTTATGGCCTAGCTTTAGGAAATTCGGGTATGTGGAATTCTAAACTTCGGGTGGGATTTGGTGTTCTACATCAAGTAGAACAGGCAAAATTCAGGCAAAATTTTAATTTTCTCTTACGAAAGTGGTGCCTAAGTGTCACATTTTAGTGGGTCCTCTCCATGAATAGTTGCTTAGTACCTAGTAATTATTCAAAAAGCATTTGTTGAACAAATGTATAAAGATTTTAAAGTAGCTGATAAACTCTCTTAAACCGAGGCATCTGTGGTGCTTAAATAGCTGGAGCCCATTATGAAGCTGAGTGAGACACTCACACCTTTAGTTTCTGACCTAAGAAGCAAATGTAAACCTCATTGTACAGCTTTTTCCTGTACACTAGTTGACTTGCAAAGCACTTTTCTTCTCTCTTTAATTTTGAGCCTTCCAACTCATTGGAAAGATTCATCTTCGTGCTGGTGGATGAAACAACTGTGATATTAGTACTCATACCTAATTTACAGGCATTGAAAGATACATAGTGCATTTGAGAAGAGTATTTTCACAGACATTAGTGACAGCAGAAAGTACAAGATTCAGTTTCCGAATTACTTTCTGTCTCATGAGTATGTAAGATACGATTTTTTTTTCTAAACTGGTATACGAGTATTGTTTTGCTCTACTTGGAATTTTAAAGAGAATTTTGATCAATTTGCTATATGTGAGCCTAAGGTGAATTAACTAATTTTTATTTCAAGGTCCTTTATGTTTTATAGCATAATTAAACATTTTTTTTTTTTTTGAGACAGTCTCACTCTTTTGCCCGGGCTAGAGTGAGTGCCCTGGCGTCAGCCTAGCTCACAGCAACCTCACACTCCTGGGCTCAAGCAATCCTTCTGCCTCAGCCTCCCGAGTAGGTGGGACTACAGGCATGTGCCACCATGCCCGGCTAATTTTTTCTATATATTTTTAGTTGTCCGATTAATTTCTTTCTATTTTTAGTAGAGACGGGGTCTCGCTCTTGCTCAGGTTGGTTTTGAACTCCTGAGCTCAAACAATCCGCCCGCCTCAGCCTCCCAGAGTGCTAGGATTACAGGCGTGAGCCACCGCACCCGGCCAAACATTTTTTTTTTAAAACTATGTTAACAGTTAGATATGGACTGAATTATAAGCATTTTCAAGAGGAACAATCCAGGGAATTAACTTATTTCATCAAATCTATGATTATTTTATGTATTCAGATGGGGGGGAAATCTCGACAATTAAACCATGACATGCCATTGATCATAAGAAACATTTAAAGTACAGAGATGTTTAAAAATGGGGAAATAATAAGATCTTTACAAGAAGTCCACCTGGGAATCTTGAATAGGAGTCTTATTTTCCATAGTCTACCACTGAACCACCTTCTCTCAGGAGTAAAGTACAAGTACTGTACCAGGCTTACTTTGTATATTGATTGGGCCTCTGTTTATATCCTAATTCATAAATTGAAAGTTGGGAAAGAGCTGGTTTTGATTTCTATTTCTGGTACATTTCAGTTATCGGTATTTTCTAAATTCTGTCTTTGCATTAAAGAAATTAGGGAGGGACCTAAAAGCTATAAAAGCATTTGGGCTATGTTTGTTAGTTTTATACACAGCATTTTATTTTATTTTTTTTAAGATTGAACCATCTCAGATATATACACAGCATTTTAGAACTGGAAAGGACCTTTCTGTGTTCTAACTTCCTTAGCTTTTTTTTTTTTTTTCCTCCTTCTGGGCTACTTTGGTTAACCATCCAAGCAGACTTTTCTTAGTTAAGGAGCTGATATGTTATTTAGTTAAGGATCTTATTTAATATAAACTAGAGCATAGGTGGTCAGTCATTCTTTAAAACTTTTTTGCAACTATGGGATGATAGTATTTGACATAGTAACTTTTTTCAATTTTATTAAGGCAGAGTGTTCAGATTTCTCTCTTCTGTACATTATGCATAGGAACATATGTGTCTTTCCTGCGTGTATTTCACAAATACTTTGCGTTTCTTACTGACCCAGCTTACGATGGCCTGGATGCTTTGTGTACCTTGCAAGCTGAGGAATGGCTGTGCCACAGGTGGCAGGTAGACCAGGTGGCTGGGAGGAGCAGCAACTTCAGTTATTAGTATTCCTCCCATCATCACCTAAAACTGGATAGAGTTAACTACTTTTGGTTGCCAGGGTCCACATGTACTTCATTTTATCAGGAAAGGGCCAGAAAAGAGATGTGTTATTAGTATTTGGCTTTCAGATTGAACCAGAAGTTAAAAGTGAGAACTCTGTTCACTGTACCTGCAACCCACACAACACTAGACAAAGCCATGGCAGAAAATGAAAGTATAACAAACCAATCAATCCTATCTTACTTTAGTGTAATTATTCATAATATATCGTTAAAAAGAACAACCTGAGACAAATGTTAAGCTGGGTGGAATACCAGAACAACAAATGGAAATCAGGATAGTCCTGGGCAAACAGGGCCATATGGTCACTCCAATTATAGAGCACATATTGTTCTGAGTTTGGCTCTGATTTCTCCTAGTGATGTGTATGTAAAATTTGGCTAAAATTCAAGTCTAATCTGTATACTTTTGAATTATTTTTGAGTTAATAACTATGCTGATAATAGTGTTATTCTAAAAGTTTTGAGAATTGAATGTCATAAATTACTTGCTCTTTAAAAGTCAAGAACCAGCAATGTTGAACCTGACCAAAAGGTAAAACAATCTGCCCTAATCTGTTGTAACATTTGCAAGGGATGTTTCCCAAACCATTAAAGCTGCGTGGGCATGTAAAGTTCTGTTAGTTACTCCTGTTTGTCACTGGGAAAACAGAATCCTTTTTCTCTCTCAGAACTCACAGAGATCCATGAAAATTTAATTTGCTTCTACCTCATGTGTAATTTGGAGAATTAGTCTCAGTAATTCTCCTGAGTCTCATTATGAATGTAAATTTAGGACTCCAGATTTCTAAAATTCTGCTTTGGACAATTTAGATGAGCAATCCCTAATTAATTTGGGAAATTTTAGATAAACAAAAATACTTGCAGTTACATCATTGTTTTAATGTTATTGCTAATAGTGGAACTTTATTATGCTGTGATTTTTTTTTTAACAAGCATATTAAAAGACGTTTTAGTCAATACTCATGTCCACAATCTAGATTCTACCATTTACTTTTCTTAAAAAAGTTTATTTTTATAATAGCTTTGTTGAGATATAATTCATATACCACACACTTTGCCCATTTTTAAGTATATAATTCAGTGGTTCTTAGTATGTTTACAAGTTTGTACAGCCATTGCCACAGTTATTTTTAGAACATTCTTATCACCCTAAAAAGAAACTCTGTACCATTTAGCCATCAGTCCCCATTTTCCTTTAGCCACCGTTCCCTCCCAACCCTAGTCAATCACAAATCTATTTTCTGTCTCTGTAGATTTGTGTGTTGCCTCAGTTTGTTAGGGCTACTATAACAAAATACTATAAACTGGGTGGTTTATGAATAACAGAAATGTATTACAATTCTGTAGGCTGTGAAGTTCAAGATCAGGGCACCAGCAGATTAGGTGTCTGGTGGCGTCCTACTTCCTGGTTCATAAAACTGCTTCTTGGTGTGTCCTCACCTTGGTAGAAAGAACAAGGCAGCTATTTGGGGCCTGTTTTATAAGGGCACTAATCCCATCCATGTGAGCTGTGCCCTTATGATCTAATCACCTCCCAAAGCCTCTACCTTCTAATATCACCACATTGGGGTGATTAGGTTTCAACATATGAATTTTGTGAGGGACACACACATTCAGACCATAGTACCTATTTTGGACATTTCATGACTAGAATCTTAAAATTTGTAATCTTTTGTGACTGGCTTCTTTAACTTAGGATAATGGTTTCAAAGTTCATCTGTCTTGTAGTACGTATAAGTGCTTTATTCCTTTTTGTTACTGAAAAATATTCTATTGTGTGTATACCACCTTTTATTTATCCATTCATCAGTTGGTGGACATTGGATTGTTTCTACTTTTTGAATATGAATAATGCTGCTATGAGCATTTCTGTGTAAATTTTTATCTAGATGTAGTTTTCATTTCTTTTTTTGGAGACAGAGTCTCACTCTGTTGCCCGGGCTAGAGTGCTGTGGCGTCAGGCTAGCTCACAGCAACCTCAAACTCCTGGGCTCAAGCAATCCTTCTGCCTCAGCCTCCCGAGTAGCTGGGACTACAGGCATGTGCCACCATGCCTGGCTAATGTATTTTTAGTTGTCCGATTAATTTCTTTCTATTTTTAGTAGAGATGGGGTCTCGCTCTTGCTCAGGCTGGTCTTGAACTCCTGACCTCAAGCGATCCTCCCGCCTAGGCCTCCCAGAATGCTAGGATTACAAGCGTGAGCCACTGCTCCCGGCCTAGTTTTCATTTCTCGTGGGTATATACCCAAGAATGAAATTGCTAGGTTGTATAGTTTAGCCTTTCGGTGAACTGTCAGACTGATTTCCAAAGCAGCTGCCACATTTTAACATTTGTCAGCTGTGTATGAATGTATTAGAGTTCTCCAGAGAAACAGAATAGGTATATACACATATATAGATAGATATGGATATAGATAGATATATGAGAGGGGATTTAATAGGGGAATTGGCTCATGTAATTATGGAGGCAGTCAGCAGACTGGAGAACCAGGGAAGCTGGTAGCATGGCTCAGTCCAAGTCTGAAGGCCTGAAAACCAGGGGAGCCGGTGGTGTTACTCTGGGTCTGAAGGCCTGAGAACCTGGGGGCTGCTGGTACAAGTCCTGAAGTCCAGAGGCTGGGAGAGCCTGGAGTTCTAATGTTTAAGGGCAGGAGAAGAAGGGTGTCCCCGCTTGAGAAGAGAGAGAGAGAGAGAGAATCTGCCTTTCCTCTGCCTTTTTGTTCTGTCCTGGCCTCAGCCTATAGGATGGTGCCTACATACATTGGGTGAGGGTGGATCTTCCTTCCTCAGTCCACTAATTCAAATGCCAGTCTCTTCTGGAAACACCCTCAGAGACATATGCAGAAGTAAAATTTTTCCAACAATCTGGGTATCCCTTAATCTAGTCAAGTTTACACATGAAATTAACCATGACGAGGTTCCCATTTTCCACATCATTGCCAGCATGTGTTTTTGATAATAGCCATTGTAGTAGGTGTGAAGTGGTATCTTATTTTTATTTGTATTTCCATAATGACTGATGTTGTGCATCTTTTCATGTGCTTTTTGGCCATTTGTGTATTTTCTTCGCTGAAATGTCTGTTCAGATCTTTCGCCCAATTTTAAGTTAGGTTGTTTGTCTTTTTGTTGAGTTTTAACAGTTTAGAGACAAGTCACATACATGATTTGTGGTTATTTCCTGCTATTTTGTGGGTTCTCTTTTTCACTTAACTTTTTTTTTTGTAGAGATAGGATCTTGCTTTCTTGCCCGGGCTGGTCTCAAACTCCTGGCCCTCCTTCGTCTCCCAAAGTGCTGGGATTACAATGCATGAGCCACTGCGCCGGCCTGTCTTTTGCACTTTCCTAATGGTGTCCTTTGAAGTACAGAAACCTTTAATTTTGATGTTCAGTTTATCTGTTTCTTCTTTTGTCACTTGTGCTTTTGGTGTCATGTCTAAGAAACCATTGCCTAATTCAAAATCAAAGATTCGTGTAATTGCCTGTTTTCTTACAGGAGTTTTATAGTTTAGCTCTTATTTATATTTAGGTTTTTGTTCCATTTTGAGATAATTTTTGTATTTGCTGTAAGGTGGATTTAATCTGATAGATCTGTGGTTTTGTAACACACTTGCTCCTCGATTTGGGTGAGTGTTGGTCTTACTATTGACACCATGGCAGAGCTTGACTTTCCAGTGCCCCTGAAGGCTAAGGGTAACAGTGGCAGTATCTTTCAGTTTGTGGGGAGAGGTGGTAGTTTGAAAAAGCTCACAAATCGGTATTTAGTTTTGCCTGTTTTCATTGTGATAAAATGCACACATAGTGAAGTGCACAGATCTTTAAATATATAGTTTGAGTTTTGACAAATATGTACCCATGTAATGACTACCCCAATCAAAATATAAAACATTTGCATTACTTCCAATGTTCCTTTGAAAAATAAGTAGAATCGGAAGCACCCTGAATTTAACAAGATTGGGTTTTTAAAAAATGCAAACATGGTATTGGTGTAGTATTTTCAAATAAAATCTATTTTCAGGTAGTAAGAAAATTCCCATAAGTTTGTCTGTTAGGCATATTATCCTGTCCAATATGGCTTATCTTGGTTTCAACAGGCCTGGCTCTCTAGAGGTTATTTAATAAGCTAAAATTATATCTTAAAAGTATTTTAGCAATAGTAATCATAGAGAGAGGCAAAATTGAAACTGTTCATAAACTCAGCATATAGGAAGAGATAAGCTTTTGATTATCTTTTACCTTTGCATGAAAAGTGTCATGTATCTTGAGGTTGTCTTTAGTACACTGATAAGTATGGGAAGATGAACTGAAGAGAACGAGTGAAAGTCTCGGTATAAATCTGGATTGTTGCCATTTCTTTGTTTCTTTGCGAAGAACCTTTGGTTCTTATTCATGTAAACAGGCTACACACATGTACACACTTGAAACACCTTCAAAAGTATTTTTTTGGGGGGCACCGTGGCTCACGCCTGTAATCCTAGCACTTTGGGAGGCTGAGGCAGAAGGATTGCTTGAGGCCAGGAGTCTGAGGTTGCAGTGAGCTATGATGATGGCATTGTGCTCTAGCTTGGGCAACAAAGCAATTTCCTGTCTCAAAAAAACAAAACAAAACAAAAACAACATTTTTTTTGTTAAAATAGTAGGTCTCAGTCACAGTAGGATTGCAGAGTCAGTCAGGACAACTAAAGATCAACGTAAGAAAAAACCTGAAGAGTTTAACTGAACAGAACTAATCAGACAACATAGTTCAGATTGTTTCCTTCCAATATTTTAATAGTGTGACAACAGTTTTTACTGAATATTCGGCCTTTTTTGTGTGTATGCTACCAACTTTTAGAAAAGAGCAGATTGATTTGGGCTGATTGATACTGATTTAAATTTACCTAGAAATAACCTTGTTTTTCAGTTGGCAAATGCTTATTGAATAGAAAAACTAGCTATAGTAAAACTAATAGGGATTTAAAAATCATGAGACAAAGAACAATATAATTGTAGCCAACAGTGCCAAATTTTCTTAGTTTCTTAATTTAGAACTAGCTACATAAGTACATTATGTCAACAAAATAATTGCCTTAACTTTATGGAAAGACAAGTTTTAGGATAATTGAAACTCAAGGAGAAAATCGGTATTGATTTCAAAAGGTTTAAAAATTGATTTAGAAATTAGGATCCTGGGCTAACTTTTGATTTCCTCTCAAGTTAAAAGAGAAGGATAACATAGAGTCGTGGCTTTATTTTCTTACTCAGTGTTCATAATGTATAGATTACGTACATTGGAACTATAGTTAGTTTACCTGAGAAGATGGAATTCCTCAACCAATTCCATGGTTAGGGTATATGTATAGGGATCTGGCTGTCTTAAAGTGGGTGTTAAAAGCAGTATCTGAATCAGTTAAATATTAAATTAATTCTAAAATTAAATCTGAGTGAACTAAAAAGCTAAATTGCTTTTTAATCCTTTGATTCAGATAGTACATTCAGATTGTGCTCATTATACTTAGGAATAGAGCCCATATGAACTTGAAAGGAGCTGTTGGCACCTTATAGATAGGGTAGAAGAGGGTTGGTGGGATGACTTTGGAAAACTAAGAGACATGGTTGGTGGTTAGTTAAAAGAAAATGAAGCTCTAATCAGAAGTACAAATTGGTTCAGTTAAGGAGGGAAAATAATTAAATTGGAAACTATGGAGATTGGTGAGTTGGTCCCACATACATGTAGAAACTAAGTAGGAGCCTTTAATGGAGTACCTATTTGCTTGACATCTCATTAGGGAAAAGAATTTTCTCAATGTGTGAAGTTACTAACAAACCAAGAGCAGTGAAAGGCCGAGACAACACTATGTCATGAGAGATTTGTATTTCCCAAACATGTTGAACACTGAAAATGTAAAACATAGGAATTTATTAAAGGAATTCCATTAGAAACCTATGTGTTGTGTACACAGATTAAAGGAGATAGGGAAAAATGAACTCAGTTGAATTAAGAGATTAAAAGTTTTGTTTATATTTAATATCTACAAACGTGTTGAAATTATAAGACAAATGGAACAAAAGTCAGCGATTATATTTAGGCAACATGGAGCAGCTGATTAGTAAGCATTGCTTATACAAGCCAATGTAGATCCAATATTGTACCTTATTGCATTGGGGATGTCTCATGACTTCTAGATTTTTCTCAAGTATAAACACCATTTCTTAAAGGCATTTTATACATTTATTACATAAATGAACAACTGTGTAACTATCAACTATACCTATAATTTTTTATATATGTATACAAGTTGAGTATCCCTTATCTGAAATGCTTGGGACCATAAATGTTTCAGATTTTGGATTTTTAAAAAATTTATTTTGGAATATTTGCCTTATACCTACCATTTGAGCATCCCTAATCTAGAAATCTGAAATGCCCCAATGTGTACTTCATTTGATCATCATGTTGGTGTCTGAAAATTTTCAGTGATCAAATTTTGTATCACCAGTAGTGGAACACAATGACATTATGTCCTTGTAGGGTGGTACAAGCATATGGTAGGGTAACAGAACTAGAGTAGAGAGTCTTAAGTTTTTGATTTAACCCTTTAATTGTAGGCTCAAACTTCATTCCATGATAGTCTCTTACATAAGACCTCAGTGAAATTGATCAACATTTCTAAAGTAGCTGAGGTGTTGGATAATTTTGTGAAGAAAATGTAATTTTTTCATAGAATTGAAGGTGTGATGAGATTAGATAAGTAAATATGATCAAACTTCTAGTCTTCTAGTACTGAAAAGACTTCTGAGTACTTGAGTATTCCAATCACTAAAATGTGTGGGTGTTTTAAAAAATCTCTTTTAACCCTAAAACTTAATTTTGGCAACTTCTTTGTTTTCTTTTTTTTGAGACAAGAGTCTCGTTCTGTCACCCCAGCTAGAGTGCAGTGGCGTCATCATAGATCACTGCAACCTCAAACTCCGTGGCTCAAGGCATCTTCCTGCCTCAGTCTCCCAAGTAGCTGGGACTATGGGCATGCGCCACCATGCCTGGCTAATTTTTCTATTTTTTTGTAGAGATGGGGTCTCACTCTTGCTCAGGCTGGTCTAGAACTCTTGAGCTCAAGGGATCCTCCCTCCTTAGCCTTCCAGAGTGCTAGGATTACAGGCATGAGCCACTGCACCCAGCCTCTAACAACTGAAGATTTCTAAAGTAAAAGGATTTAAAAGGGCAACTATCTGAGTAAGTTTAGTATTAATGAAATTTAATTTCGAATGTCATTTATATAGTATAATAGTACTTATACATCAATAGAACATTATTTTACTTACGTAAGCAAACTTTCTGAAGTAATAAAGCTTACTCCTTTTAAGTACGAAAGTATTTAAAATAAAATAATTCTGAAAGTAGTCTCCCAAAAATGTAATATTTATTAACATACTTTGCTTCTGTAGTGGTGCTAATTGTTCTAGGGTTTGAAAAGACCTGGGTTTACATCCTGCTTTTGCCAGTGTGTCCCTGGGCAAGTGTTACAGTATCTGAGTCTCATTTTCTTCATCCGAACACAGAAATCCACAGTTATTAATAAAAGAATATGTGAAACACCTGAAATAATAGGTGCAAAATGAATATTAGTTCTCTTGCCTTGTTTTAAAAATCTTTTTATTGTTAAGATAAAACATAGAAACAGAAAACCACACAGGACATGTATAGTTTAGTGAATTTTACATTATGTTCTTTTTATTTAAAATATCCAAAGGTATTTTTTTTTCTTTTTTCTTTTAAATCTCAATTTTGTTGGACTGTCTTAGGGTTGGTCATACTGGGTTCATAGTCTAATTTTGATTCATGTTCTTTTATGCCTTATGTAATTTTCTTAGTATCTTTTAATTCTGATAGAAATAGTACGTTCTAGTTTTGATCTGTTTGAATATGTCTCTCTGGCTTGCTTTCGTGTAGAGATATTCTGTTCCCTACTCCCTCTTTTTTACTTTTAGTATCTTTATATGGGGTTTGACATCGTTACTTTGTTTCTTTTTTATGTGGCTGTAGTTTTCCTAATATTTTAGAAGGAAGTTTGGTTCAGATAACTTTTATAACTTTACAGAACTCCCTCTTCTGTTGTTAAAATTATGGCAGCTTGATTTCTAAGGATTCCTGGCTCTGTACCCTTCCCCTACTTTAATCTGGTCTTTCTCTTTTCCTTCTCCTTTGTTCCTGTCCTGCTTAATTTTGATTCATCTCCCAGCAGTTGCTCTCCATAGTGGGCCCTGTCCTAGAAGGGATCCCTGGCTAGTTAGTTTTGACAGTTGATGAGGATTAAACTCATCTGGTCCCTTTAGGCCTTAACTTGGATCACTTGCCACCTGTGTACTGTTGGCATGGCCAAATCTACTCCCAGTGTATCTACTATTCTTTGATTGGCTGCTGTGCTTTAGTTAGTACCTGAATGTGATTTAGTTTTTTTCCTTAATATTTTTTCTTGATCTTAAAGGATGTCTTTATGAACATTATTTACTTTGTTACGATGACCTCAGGGCAAGCAGTTGAGGAGTGTTCACCTTAAGCCTTTAGGCTTATGTCTTTTTAATAGATTTTATAGATCAGGCTTTGGCTCATGTCTGTAATCCCTGCCACTCTGGAGGCTGAGGTGGGAGGATCTCTTGAGGCCAGGAGTTTAAGGCTGCAGTGAGCTATAACGTGCCAATGTACTCCAGCCTGAGTGACAGAGTGAGAGCCCATCACTTAAAGTATGTACATAGATTTTATAGATAGATGTAATAGATTTTTCTGTCTTGTGACATTGAATTTCATTTGTCTCCACATTGCGACTAACAATTTCTTTTCACTCAGGGTAGTTTGTTGGGGACTGGTGTTAATGAACTAAACCTTAGTGTAAACCATGGTAATTGAAATTTGTGCATATCAGGACCATGCAGGCAAGATCTCTGCCTGTAATGTAAAAAAACAGGTTGTACTTAGATTTGGTAAAAATTGTAAGGTGATAATGGGACTGAATCTCAAGGAATTTACACAATAACATAGTGGTCTTTCAAAAACAATTTTATTCTTTAAAAAATAAGGAATTTTAGAGAAATTCCTTGTGTGTGTACATGTACACTAAGACTAAGGGTAAAGGTCTGAAAGTAGAAAGTCTTCACTTGTTTCTGTAATCTTACTTTTCTACATTGTTGAATATTCGTATCACTAAAATCTTCATTTCTGTGACCTGAGTAATTTACCAGTCCTTGTCTGTAGATGACTGTGACTATTGCTTTTTCATTACTACAGCAGAAGCTTTAGTGGTTTTGTGAGGTCTACATTTATTTTTTGCAGATAAATGGAGAAATAGGAGGGGTGGAAGGGGTTACAGGAGTGGCTAAAGGACTACCTTAAGCTTTTTATGTGCAAATTTTACAGTGAGGGTGGGAGTGTCCCAAAATATGTTTATTGTAAATATTTAGAACATATTGAAGGATATAAAGAAAAATTTAAAATCACTTCTAGTTCCATCACTCAGGTGAAACTCTTGTTTCATCACTCTGTTAATATTTTGGTGTGTATCTAATCATACTCTTTTTATACATACATACTTTTGTGCTTTTATACAAATTATATTAAAGTGGGATCATATTGTGTATTATTTCTCTCAGTGGACTTCCAGCATAAATACACATTTTAAAGCTTTTTCTTATGTAAAATTTAAAATACATAAAAAAGGGTAGAGACCAGACTAGTACAATTAACTTAATGTACCTGTCACCCAACTTCAGTGATTACAGTACATGGGCAGTCTTGTTTCATCCATACCCATCTACTTTTGGATTATTTTGAAGCCAATTCCAGGTAAATATTTCTGTACACAAAGTCAACAATTTGACATTTTGCCAAATTGCTTTCTGGAAAAATGTTATTAATATACACTTTGACAGAAATAAGATAACCTCAAGGTTGTTGTGGATTAGATGCATATAAAACGTTTTCCTCAGATAATACAAAAACTCTTAATAAAATGAATTTGACCATGCTTCTATTCTAGCATCAAACTTTTAGTTTCCTCATTAGTACATTTTTCATAGGAATGCTATTACTATTAGATAGAGTGACCATAAAATTTATTGGCCAAACTGGGACACTTGAGATTAAAAGGAGGCACTATTAATAATAATGTCAGTATAACGGGCATAAACCAGGACCATGCACATGAGGTGTATACATAACATGACTATATCACAGTCAATAAATGGTAGCTTTTATTAAATTTAAGTGTTTATGTATGCCCGTGTATGGGTAGATATTAAAATTTTTCCTTTAAAAAGGGTGTTTTGAATTGGCAGCTCAGAAAGTCGTAAGTTTTCATTTCTATGTGTTTTTGAAGCTGACAGTGATCTATTTTTTTTAAATGTAGTAACTCTAATTTTTATAATTAAGAATTTGCATTTGTATTAATATTTGTGTTAATATTTGCAGCTGGAGAATGCTGGAGGAGACCTCAAGGATGGCCGCCACCACTGTGAAGGAGCTGTTGTCATTCTGGATGCTGGTGCTCAGTATGGGAAAGTCATAGACCGAAGAGTGAGGGAACTCTTCGTGCAGTCTGAAATCTTCCCCTTGGAAACACCAGCATTTGCCATAAAAGAACAAGGATTCCGGTAGACTTTTCACTAATGTTTTTATGAGGAGATTGAGCTTAGGTTGTTGAGTATTGTAGTATTTTTTTTTTTTTTTTTGAGACAGAGTCTTACTCTGTTGCCCAGGCTAGAGTGCCGTGGTGTCAGCCTAGCTCACAGCATCCTCAAACTCCTGGGCTCAAGCAATCCTTCTGCCTCAGCCTCCCGAGTAGCTGG
>NW_012143856.1:4027371-4028912 GCF_000956105.1 Propithecus coquereli | reverse complement strand
CAAACTCCTGGGCTCAAGCAATCCTTCTGCCTCAGCCTCCCGAGTAGCTGGGACTACAGGCATGTGCCACCATGCCTGGCTAATTTTTTCTATATACATATTTTAGCTGTCTAATTAATTTCTTTCTATTTTTAGTAGAGATGGGGTCTCACTCTTGCTCGGGCTGGAGTATTGTAGTATTAATTTGCTTGAGTGCTGAATTTTCCTATGGAGATAAGATGTGGAATAGCTTTACAAGAAATTTCCCATGGCTCTGATTTGGGAAGAGGAAAAAAAGGAAAAATTTAAGCCTTCAGTTAAAAAGATTGCCTAAATTTTAATTCCACAGTTAAAAAACCATATCATTTGAATATTTTATGTTTTATAGGATTTGTGGGTCAGAGTTAGAGTGTAGCTATTATGGCCATTTATGCATTCATCCTAAAGCATTTAATGAAAGGAAAATACACAGGAAGTTGGCTAGAATATCCCAAAGAGAATAAATCTGTGTGTGATAAATCTCTTTTGCTTCCCATCCCAAGACACTAGGTTCTAAAGTATGAAAACGATTTCTTTAATGTAAGGGCTAATTCCAACACCTTGTACCCTTAGAATAGTCAAAACAACAACCAACTTAAATGTAGTTCTTCCTTTAACAACTATTTCCAGTTATTGCCATGCCTTTTCTCATGGAACTAATGTTCTTTCTTTATAAAGAATGTTATCCAGAAGCAGGCAACTACAGTTTATGTCTTTAATTGGCTCTTAAACCTTGGTATTAAAAAAATGTGCTATGCTTCTCTCAGAATGTTTTATTTTTCTTAAAAACATAATTTTTTCCAATGCAAAAATGGTTAAAAGAACTTTTAAAGACTTCGTAGACATGTGTACATTATCTGGTAATTTACTGGTTCTGAAATGGAATGAATTGAAAATCAGAAAAGGCAGGTTTAAATTTAACTCTGTTCTAACCATAGGATACATATAGAAAATGTCTCTTTTTTAAACTGTGGAGTTTTAGACTAATAAGGGACCATTCAGTTTATCTAATCCAGCTGACTTGATTTGCCATTAAGAACTAGTTTTAGAGTGATCAAAAAACTGTGTGAGAAACCTGAATAGCTCTCTGTCAAATCAAAGCTCCATCGTTCCCTCCACCCAGAACAAAAAATCTCCAGCAAACTAACCCAGACTAAATAATTTAGACTAGGAAAGCCAAATACTTGGCAATAGAAATCTAAAAATGTTTCCTATCACTCGATCATAAACAGTTTCTAGGTCCAGCTTGTGCCTAAAGCTTTATTCTGTAATAGGGGAATAGAAATTATAGCACTGTTTTTTTTTTTTTAAAAGACAGAGTCTCACTCTGTTGCCTGGGCTAGAGTGCCATGGCATCCGCCTAGCTCACAGCAACCTCAAACTCCTGGGCTCAAGCAATCCTTCTGCCTCAGCCTCCCGAGTAGCTGGTAATGAACTAAACCTTAGTGTAAACCATGGTAATTGAAATTTGTGCATATCAGGACCATGCAGGCAAGAACTCTGCCTGTAATGTAAAAAAACAG
>NW_012143856.1:4016519-4027321 GCF_000956105.1 Propithecus coquereli | reverse complement strand
CTGCCTCAGCCTCCCGAGTAGCTGGGACTACAGGCATGTGCCACCATGCCCAGCTAATTTTTTCTAGACATTTTTAGTTGTCCAGCTAATTTCTTTCTATTTTTTTTTAATAGAGATGGGGTCTTGCTCTTGCTCAGGCTGGTATTGAACTCCTGAGCTCACACGATCTGCCTGCCTCGGCCTCCCAGAGTGCTAGGATTGCAGGCATGAGCCACCATGCCCGGGCGCTGGTTTTTATTGCTATAATCCTTTCTCCAGAAATATCTATTTGACTACCCTTTTTCTAAAATAAGAGATTTATGATATGAGAGACATCTTAACCCACCTGTTTTTAGAACCTTAATCTGCCTGATATATAAAATTGGCATTTGGAATTAATTATAGCTTATTGGGCCTTGTAATTGCAAGTTAATTTCAGAATAGCAGAGTAGAAATAGAAGACCCAAAGAGTGATTAGCTCTTAAGATTTATTGAGATAAGACTTTTCATAATTGATTTAAGTAGTGCTTGAATTTTATCCTTGACTAAGTCCATCACATTTTTTTTTTCATAGTACTAAGAATCTTAATAGCCTTGAGTTGTTTAGCAGATTA
This sequence comes from Propithecus coquereli, assembly GCF_000956105.1. NCBI lineage: Eukaryota > Metazoa > Chordata > Mammalia > Primates > Indriidae > Propithecus > Propithecus coquereli. The sequence goes on along the minus strand of NW_012143856.1, from coordinate 4,026,728 downwards.
ATGACGGATGCTGGGCAGTCCCATGGTGGGTATTCTTTGTCAGACTAAATATAAAACACAGATTCTAGAGGTCTTGATTATTAAGTGTATTTTATAGCATTTTAGCTTCTGTATTTTTAAGGCGATAGGTTACAGATCTACCCTTAGGGCTAACTCCACACCCCTTTAGAATTGTATCTTAAAGATGTCACATTTATCATCTGAGTAGGCTGTCTTCCATCTCTTTTACAGGAGATCTGGTAGCAAACATTGTATGCCATATCTCATGTTACCTATTAAAGTTCAAAGGGTGCTTTTGAGCTCAATAAGATTGTTACATTTTAAAAAAATACGCTAGCTTGCTGAGCAGTTTTTATAAATTTGACGTTTGTTATATTGTTCTTCTGGATGTATTATAAGCCTAGGAATATACTTTGCGTATTTTTACTTAATAGGTAGCCACTAATTAAAAAGTGAATTGTAATATAAATTTGTAAGCAGATTTTGATTAGATCTTGAAATGTATTTTCCTTAGAATTATAGATAAAGTAGTTTTATCTGCAAACTCAAAATGAGTTTGAGTGTACCTTAAATAGAGTAAAGCACACAAATGTGCCTTTATGTGAGTGGGCATGTAGTAGCAAACTGGAGAGCATGTACAGTCTGAAGCTGCAAGCCTCTCTATGACTCTAGTTGGTTGTTGCTATGGAGGAGTGAAGGCCCAGTGTTGCTAGATATTTTTTTCCTAAATAAAATCTGGAAGTCTGAATTTTTATGTGGAATTCATAATATTAAAATGTTTTAAATTTTTTGAGTGCTGAGGGCCATTTAGATGTATCAGTGGCCAGGAGAGAAACATAGGCCTCAGTTTGCAGCTCTCCTTTATAACACTAAATAGTAGTTCGACTCCCAAGTTAACTCATGCTCTGCAAATTGTAGTGTAGCTAAATTATAGTATAGGCCTGAGTTCTGAGAGCAGGGCATATAGGGCAAAATTGATGTTAGCTCCCTTTCCTGGATCTCAGGGAAAACTGTTGAGTATGCTGGACATTTTAAACAGGTAAAGTTGGGCAATCAATGCTTTACATTCTGCCATCGTTTGTTGTAGAGCAGTGGTCCCCAACCTTTTTGGCACCAGGTACCAGTTTAATGGAAGACAATTTCTCCACGGACCAGGGTTGGGAGGAGAGGGATGGTTTCGGGGTCATTTAAGCACGTTACATAAATTGTGCAGTCAAACCTCTATGCTAATGATAATCTGTATTTGCAGCCGCTCCCCAGGCCTGTCGTCACCTCCTCAGCTCCACCTCAGATCATCAGGCATTAGAGTCTCACAGGGAGTTTGCAACCTAGATCCTGCACATGCGCAGTTTACAGTAGGGTTCATGCTTCTATGAGACTAATGCCACTGTTGATCTGACAGGAGGCGGAGCTTATGCAGTGATGCTTGTGATTGGGAGCAGCTGTGCTTTCGCCACTGCTCGCCTCTTGCTGTGCGTCCTGGTTCCTGATAGACCATGGACTAGTATCCCTGTGGCCCCTGGGGTTGGGGACCCCAGTTGTAGAAAATTTTGCTCTGAGCCATCCAGGGCCTTCATAATACTTTCACTTGTTCTTCTGTGACCTGCTTTACTCCTAGGATCTCAGACCTATGTTTTCTCCATCTCCAGAATTCTCATTTACTTCTTTCATTGATGAGGAAACATTAAAACAAATCCATGGTAACTTTCACAGATGGGAACATTGGTATTTATCTATTTAGAAGTTTGTGCTTATTCACAAGTGAATGCTAAATTGATAGACTAGGTTTCTAAAATATTGTAGTAAAGTACAGTAAAAATAAGCTGTGTAGGACAATATGGTCTGTGATACAATCTGAATCTGCTACACTGTACCAAAAATATAAAAAAAATCTCTGAATCTGTGTTGTCTCCCTCAGCGGTACAAGGGAGAGTGGACATAGACCTTGTATAAAAATTAGCAGTTAGAGATTTTTTACTGACTCCGTTCCTTAAATCCACAGTGCTATTATCATCTCTGGAGGACCTAATTCTGTGTATGCAGAAGATGCTCCCTGGTTTGATCCAGCAATATTCACCATTGGCAAGCCTGTTCTTGGAATTTGCTATGGCATGCAGGTACATCTGTAAATTTGCTCTGAGAGTTTACTTACAGTATGAGTCACAAACAAAATTAAACATACTGGTATTTTCTTTCTTTAGGATATTTAGGATACTCAATTGGATAAGATAATTTGTACATACTACAACAGTGCATAAATTGCTAACTAGTAGCAATCAGGCAGAATTGACCTGATAGGGAATCTACTTTGAGAAAAATAACACTACTTCATGTAACAAAATACTGTCCATTTAAAAAAAAATAGTGTGTGTGCAAATTTATGTAAAAGTTGCAGAAATAGTACCTAGAGCTCCAGTATACTTTTACCTAATTCTCCAATTGTTGACATTTTTGAACTATTTGAGAGTAAGTTGCAGATGTGATGCCCTGTTTCTCATACTTCCCAAGTGCTAATATCCTCTTCTCTGTAACGACAGTACAACTATCCAAATCAGAAAGTTAATATTGATTCAGTGTTAGCATCTAATCCACAGACTCCATTCACATTTCACAGTTTGTTTCATTAATGTCCACTATAGGTCACAGATCCAATCCAGGACTTTGCATTAAATTTAGTTGTCATGTCTCTTTTAGACTCCTTCAGTCTAGAGCAGTTCCTCAATGTTTTCTTTTCTTTCATGACCTTGATGGGTTTTTTTTTTTTTTAAAGTATGTACTAGTTATTTTGTACAATATCCCTCAATTTTGGTTTCTTTGATATTTCTCATTGTTAGATTCAGGTTATGCATTTTTGGCAAGAGTACCACAAAAGCGATACTGTGCTTCTCTCAGAGAATCTATCAGGAGGCACACAATTTTGATTTGTGCCATGACAGGTGTTGTTAGCTTAGATTAGTTGGTTAAGATGGTGTCTTACAGGTGTCTCCATTGTAACATCAATTAGTGTATGTACATTGGTGTTGTATTAAAAATAAGAATAAGTAGGGACTTACTGAGGCCATGAGATAAGATGCTCTTCTAATGTTTAGAAGTCTATTTTAGCTGCTTTGATACCATTTTTGCTTTATTTTTTTCTGTCTTTATTTTTTAAAAGACTTTAATTTTTTAGAGCAGTTAGGTTCACAGCAATTTTGAAAGGAAGGTACATAGATACCTCATATATCCCCTGCCTCCCCCCACATGCATAGCCTCTCCCATTATCAACATCTTACACCGGAGTGGTACGTTTGTTACAACAGATGAACCTCCATTGACGCATCATTATCACCCAAGGTCCATAGCTTACGTTAGGGTTTACTCTTGGTGTTGTACATTCTGTGGGTTTGGACAAATGTATAATGACATATATCCACCAGTAAAGTATCATACATATTGATGGTACTTTCACTGACCTAAAAATCCTGTGTTCTACTATTCATCCTCCCCACCCCAAATTCTGGCAATTGCTGATCTTTTTATTGTCCCCATAGTTTTGCCTTTTCCAGAATGTCATATAATTGTAATCACACAGTATGTAGCCTTTTCAGATTGTCATTTTTCACTTAGTTCATTTAAGGTTCCTCCATGTCTTTTCAGGACTTAAAACCTCGTTTCTTTCTAGCATCAAATAATATTCCATTGTGTGGTTGTACCACAGTTTATTCATTCACCTACTAAAAGACGTCTTGGTTGCATCTGAGTTTTAACAATTATGAATATAAAACTGCTGTAAATGTCTGTGTGCAGATTTTTGTGTGAACAAAAGTATTCAAGTCCTTTGGGTAAACTCTAAGGAGAGCAATTGCTGAATCATATGATAAGAGTATGTTTTGTTATGTTTAATTTTGTAAGAAAATGCCAAATTGTTTTCCAGAGTTGCTGTACCATTTTGTATTCCCACCAGCAGAGAATGAGAGTTCATGTTGTTCTGCTTCCTTGCCCAGCATTTGGTATTGTCAGTGTTCTGGATTTTGGCCATTCTAGCTTACTTTACTTTTTAAGTAGTATAGGTTTACCAGACAAGTAGAATGTTACTGAATCAGATGATAGAAAGATAATAGTGAGCCAGTAACATGCTAAATTCTCACTCATTAAAGAATGACTTTATTCAATAAGATCTATTTACTAAGGAGATAGGAATATAAATAGATACATTTAAGAAACTTTATCACACGTGGTTATAAGCAAAATGATTAAGAAAATTATTCCCTGAGTAATATGTTATTAGTTGATAAGGTATTTTGCCTTTTTTTAGTGTCAGAAGCAAGATACTTTTTTTTATTTTTTGGAAACTCAGGATTTTCTGTTGTACCAAGAACAGCTAAATAAATATAGATGACTATTGATTAACTTGTTCAGTTTATGAGTTGTCTTGATGTCCTTTCCATTTGCCTGCCTTTTGGCTTTAGCAAATACTAAAGTGGATGGGAAGACAGGGTCAGAATAAAAGTGAAATTAGTCTGGTTGTGACAGGCTAACTGACCATAAAGGAATTGGTATTAATTAAAATATCAAGTTCCTAATTTTCTCTTAATATTCTGATTCTCCCTAATTAATTATTGAGGATCACCTTGATTTTTAGTTTCTTGCGCATGTGGTTTAAAATGTAGATGTTGTATTTATTTCTCCCAGTGATTCAGTTAAGTCCTTGAATTGAGGATAATTTGAAATTTTGGTTAAGTGGTCAAGACAGAGGGAGTTGTTGCTTTTTTTGTAAGAGACTGGGTCTAACTATGCTGCCCAGGCTGGACACAAACTGCTGGGCTTGAGCCATCCGACTCCCTCAGTTTCCTGAGTAGCTGGGACTTACAGGTGTATGCGACCACACCTGCATCTTTTTTTTTTTTTTTTTAACAGTATGAGTTATTATACTGTAATATGAATATTGCACAAAGGGAAGCTGTTTATAAAGGAGAAAGTGAACAAACAGATCAATATATCCTAGCTGGCTCTTGAGCTTTCAGTGAAGGAAGGAAATATAAATCAATGTTCACATAAGAATATTGAATGTTTTTATTATTCCTACTTGATACAAGTGCAGAATATTAGAAAGAAGCTGACCATTAAAACAGCTGTACCAGATTAGGTTTCTTCTAATTGTTTGCTATAGTTTTCCATTTTGATTTAGAGGAAATATGGGTCACTAAAAATATGTAAAGTAAAAAATCTACACCAATGTATGTTTTCTTCTATAGGCAACAAACATTTTATAGTAAAATGTTCTTTTTTTCCTCTTCATTGTTCTCTGAAAAGCCTAAGTGGTGATTACGAATTTGACTTGGAAAAAAATGATTTTTCCATCTCGTAGTCTTAGAAGAGCCTGTGTCTTAATTGAGTTGAATATTGGAAATTGGCTGGCTTCATATTTTTATCCCAGGATGTAATGTATTTGCATAATTGATCCCTCTCCCTTGCCAGGGTAGTCAATGTTAATCATATAGCACAACTTAAATTAAATGGTTGTTAGTATACGGAAAGGCATTCTGTAAGGAAGAATCTCAAAAGATATTTTTTAGGGCCCTCTTACAGTGAAATATATCTGGAAAATGCTCCCTTAATTTAAAAGATAGTGGCTTAATATTTCCCCATTATGTCAATTCCCTATATAAGGCCATATTCATAGGATATTTTATGATAGCCAAAGCCAGGCCTGCTGATGCTTACAAAAATTTGCCTTTATTATCATCTGAACTTTCATAGTAGGTAATCAAATAGGCCATTCTTGGTCCTTGAGGCAGAAATTGTCCTTCCATAAAATATTTATGTAAGTGATGCCATCTGGCTAATATGTTGCTTGTAAAGGACTGCCACTTCTTAGTGACTGTGTTGGGTAATTTTAGCACCAAAGTGTGTACCTTTGTCTCCTCATGGCATTCTGAAATTTTAGTAATTTCAATATCTTATGTGCCCTCTTTTCCCATTAACTGGACTCTTCTGTCAGTCTAATTGCTTCCTGGTAATTCTTTGCTTTAGAAGAAAAAAGTCTGTACTTCCCATTGCTTCCTTTATATCTATTACGCATTCACTTTCCCTCCCTCCCTGCCCAGCTTTTGAAACCTTCTTTTTACTTTTCTCCATTCACATTTCCATCAGAGGTAACTGCTTTTCCTGAACTTTACTCTAGGCTTTCAGATGGTTCCTTTGGAGCCAAAGATTAAATAGCTTGGAGGAATTTATACCTGTCTAAATTCCTGTTTTGGTACCACAGTCGTCGTTCTTGTCTGCTCTAGCTTTTTCTAAGCTCAAAGTACCTTTTAAAATGCTTTTAAATTAAACTCAGGTGTAAATATTAAAGAACTCTCCATTTTTAACAGGTGAATTAATTAAAGTACACTAAATGGAAAATCTGCCAGTGTTTAACATAAATTAACCTCAGGTCAAATTTCTAATCCAATTTTGTTTTATAACCATGCCTCTTAGTAACTTTATATATAATACCAAGTTATCTATTTATCAAACTTCCTTTATTTTTTGGGTATAAACAACAGGCATTTTGAAAACAAGAAATATAAATTGTTAAATCAGCATAACAAAATGACCAGATATTTTTCTTTTGACTTATCTTAACATTAATTTGTTTTCTCTTTGAACAGATGATGAATAAGGTATTTGGAGGTACCGTGCACAAGAAAAGTGTTAGAGAAGATGGAGTTTTCAACATTACTGTGGATAATACATGTTCATTATTCAGGTATTATATTTTTAAATGAGTAAGAACAATAGTAGATTACCTATTTTAAAGTTGGTACCGTTATTTTTCAAAATTGGAGACTCTGCAATTCTTAAACAAAATTAAAGACATAGTAGTGGCCACAGGTATAATTAATTGTCATGTTTGCCTTCTAGTTGAGTGTGAAGAGAGGAGAGGATGGTGATGATGCTGATAGGCAATAAGGCAGGCACTTAAAAAGCCTTATGAAAGCACTCCAAGCAGCCTTGGAATCCTGTTTTGAATTGTGTATTGTGATGCTGACATTTGTACTTCTCCCTTTCCACTCTTTGGTGGAGTGTGAGTCCATGCATTAGTGTGCCAGATGTGGCAAATGGATAATGTTTTAAGCTGTTCTGCGTCTGCTATATGCACGTGCATACCTCTTTCCCTACCACTTTTTTTTGTTATGTGCTTAATAAGCCATCCGTTTGCTGGACTCATTTCTAAATATGTTTTCGTTCCCTCCTTCTACTTTTCTCTGCGTTGAGGCAGAACTGTACCTTGGCATGTGATCTTTTTAATATAATGAATGTATTATTTGATTTTACTGCTAAGTAATAAAGATGCTATAGCTCTAATCTATTTAAAAATTGAATGAGCTGTTCACTGTCTTCCTAGAATCATTGATCTTTTGCTTTGCTAAATAAATAAAAATCTGAGTTTTCATTAGGTTTTCTCAAAGACCAGAAAATTTATGTTTTTGTTACTTTCTTTTTGGGGTGTTTTCTGTGCTTTGTGGAAAGCCCATTTGGTGGACTGTTGGTAGAGTTACTCGCTTGCTTCATTTTGATCTAAATTTTATTTTTTTTTAAAAAACTAAATTTACCCCTAACTTCATTAAATTCTTAAAATGTAAGCTGATGTCAATTAGTGAGGGTACTTTTCATTATTATTTTTTAACTGTGCTATTTATTTTTAGTTGTAGATTTATTTTATTAGCATATATTTTTAAAGGCTCCATTGACTTGTGCCTAATTTAATTCTTAATGAGTTTATTCCAAACTGGACAGATCAGAAATTTTAACATTCAAGTCCTGAACTTATTTTTACCTGAAATGGAGATACAATCCTAGGTTTTAGTCAAAACTGACTATGGGCTGGCTTTTTTTTTTTTTTTTTGAGACAGAGTCTCACTCTGTTGCCCAGACTAGAGTGCCATGGCGTCAGGCTAGCTCACAGCAACCTCAAACTCCTGGGCTCAAGCGATCCTCCTGCCTCAGCCTCCCAAGTAGCTGGGACTACAGGCATGCACCACCATGCCCGGCTCATTTTTTCTATGTATATATTTTTAGTTGTCCAGCTAATTTTCTTTCTATTTTTAGTAGAGACGGGGGTCTCTCTCTTGCTCAGGCTGGTCTCGAACTCCTGAACTCAAATGATCCACCCGTCTCGGCCTCTCAGAGTGCTAGGATTACAGACATGAGCCAAGATTTAACATTTTTTTTGTCTGTCTTTCCATTTCTAAAATTCTGGGACTCCATCACAACCTGTGCTATTCCTAAGCCATAGTGACGACAAAGCCCCAAAACATCCTTTTGGCATCATTAATGTACTTTATCTTCTTGCTTTATTTTAAATTTACATTTTTATTCCTTAATATTATTTAATACCGAATTCTCATCCAGATTTTCTCGTAGTGTAAACAGTATCTTTTTTTTATTTCAGCATATTATGGGGGTACAGATGTTTAGGTTAGGTATGTTGCCCTTCCCCCTAAACAGTATCTTTTTATGGTTGATTTGTTTAAGAGTCCAGAGAAAGTCTACTTATTACATTTGATTATTGTTAGTTAAATCTTTTAATACATAATAGCTCCCCCCTCCCTTTCTTAACTAAACGTTATTAATTTTTTTAGCACCAGAGGTCCACATTGCTACTAGATTGTCATTTTTTCTTGGACTTTTCAGTAAACAATTAGGTAGTACCTTTTCTTGCCTTCTTTCTTTCTTTTTTTAAGAGTTGGGGTCTTGCTGTGTTGCCCACACTAATCTCAAACTCTAAACTCCAGGGCTCAAGTGATCCTCCTGCCTTAGCCTCCCAAGTAGCTGGGATTATAGGTTGCACCACTGCACCTGTCCCTGTTCTCTTAGAATTAGAAAACGAAATCATCAGTGTACACTGTTATTTCCAGTTAAAATGAAAGATTATAGAGTTTTTACCTAATTCCTTTCATTTTTGTGTCTCCTTACTCTTAAACTGAAAATCTTAATTTCTAATAACATCAATTATTATTTATTTTAGCTTACAATACACATATATCTGTATATATAGCTGCAGAATAGCAATATCAGTACTAGTACTATTACTGTGGACATGATTACTGACATAAGACTACTGAATGAAATGTTAAGGTCTTTGAAATGCCTCTGTTCTTAAGATAAATTCTGATTGATATATAATGTTGAAATTATTGTTTTATAGTCTCTTGAAATTGTGTGGTTATACTGTCAACTTCATGTTTATTAGTTTTTAATTTTTATAGATTGCCTTTTTTGAGGTTTAATATTCTTTTATTGGCTTTACAACGAAGAGAATATTTAAATTCTAGTGGTGTTGCACTGTCACATACTTTTTCTATTTTCTTATCACATATGGCAAGCTTGTATTTCTAATGCAAAAAAACCCATTAATCATGATATTAATTAAGATATTTGTGTTTTATTTTTTGTATATTTAGGGGCCTTCAGAAGGAAGAAATTGTTTTACTTACACATGGAGATAGTGTAGACAAAGTAGCTGATGGATTCAAAGTTGTGGCACGTTCTGGGAACATTGTAGCAGGTGAAAATTCTAAAAATTTTGCTGATTTCATTTTAAAAAATTCATCTGAAGAGTAAGCATGTTTCTGTGTGACGTACTCATTGATTTTCTTATTTTTTTAATGATACTATAAATGTGGCAGGATCAACTGTTGATTAAGGGAATATGATAAGGATTATCCTTAAATCACTCACTTATTGGTTTTCTTAAGAAGTATTTCAACTTTTTAAAATGGTCACCCTAATATAAGCTGTTCAAACAAAACATTGTACTTTTACAAACCAAGAAAATTTGAGAATTGTCTGTCTTTATACCATGCTATATTTATAGTTAACTGTTTTTTATGCCTTTCTTAGGTATATATAGCCATGTGTCTTAGGTGTCTACAGAACATTAGACTAGGTATTCAGGACATTTCTCCAACTAGGGTTGTCAAATTATGACCTGTGGGTTAAATCTAGTCTATTGCCTGTTTATGTCCAGGTTTTTAAGAATGTTTTTTACATTATTAAAGGATAAAACACAGAGACCATATATATCCCACAAAGCCTATAATATTTACTTTGTAGCCCTTTGCACGAAATTTGCTGACCCATGCTTTTTTTTTTTTTTTTTTGAGACAGAGTCTCACTCTTTTTGCCCAGGCTAGAGTGAGTGCCGTGGCCCCCTGTTGCCCACGGTTTCTGAGGTCCTCCAGG
>NW_012143856.1:3985961-4016255 GCF_000956105.1 Propithecus coquereli | reverse complement strand
TTTGGGGTTTTGACTTGCTTGCTTGAGTAAATGTAATATAAATAATCACTAACAGTCCTGGAAATCAGTAAAAGAGAAAAGTGGGTTTAATCAATAAAGTTCTTTTTGTTTGATGCCACACCTAAATAAGTAGAAAAATAGATTTGTCATGGATAAACCGAGTTGAGTAATCTGCCTGCAGTTACTTAACAGACTAATACGTTGGCATAGGAATCATCAAGAATGGTTTTTTATACTGAAAGGTTTTTGCTTCATACAAAAGATCAACAGTGGTATGTAGCTCCATAGAAATATTGCTTTATTGAGGTGCCCCCTATAATATAGAGAGACAAATGGTTTCAGGAGTTTTGCAGGGCTTTGCCCTGAAGGAATAGTGAACGGGTTAGTTTGCATATCAAAAGCTGCCTCGCCTCAGGAGGACATCTCCAAGGTCAATGACAACTGCTTTCCAAGGTGATGCTGCAGTCTCAAACCTGTGGTTTTCGCCTGCTTTGAAGGACAAAGCAGGTTTACATGGAGCCACAGGATGAGAGCTAATCAAAGAGTGCTGGACCCAGAGACAGACACCTTCGGCTAAAAGCAATTAGCCCAAGGAACAGTTCCTGTTTGACTCCTGACTACCTGTCTCCATCCACAGTAACTAGATAAAGAAATATGGAGGCACTATATCTCTGTTTAACCCTTCTGTTAAGTGATAGCTTTATCTTAGAACTTAGAAGTTTGTCTTTGAAAGATTTTGTAACTGTTCATGTACATAGAGTTAATTAATGGATCTATAGAAGCCTTTTGGAAGACTTTTAACCTAAAATGAACTACCTGTTATGTAAATCTGTTACCCCTGACAATCGATCACTGTACCCATAAATAGTGATGTGAAACTTCACTCGTGGCCTCACAGTTCCCAGAAATACTGTGGTGTCTCCTGAGCCCCCTCCTTTATAAATCTATAAAACTGTACTTCCGTGTCCTGTATTCTTTTGTTTCTGTATTCTTTTATTTCTATTTTCTATTATTTCCTTATCCTTTGCGACAACTCCTGCCTAGGGGACCCGATTTTTTGCTGGGAGCATAGCTAACTCCCCACAGTGGTAGATGGGCTTATGTATTTTTATTCATTCGATAAATATTTGAGTACTTGTCAGGCACAATTCTAGATGTCAAGGATACAGTAATGAACAAAATAGACAAAATCCTTTTTTAACATCGGGGAAAGGGAAGGTAGACAATACACAAATACAGAATATGTCAGATGTCATATAGTGTTTACATGGAAAAAATAAGTGGAGGCCGGGTGTGGTGGCTCACGCCTGTAATCCTAGCTCTCTGGGAGGCCGAGGCAGGTGGATTGTTTGAGCTCTGGAGTTTGAAACCAGCCTGAGCAAGAGTGAGACCCCGTCTCTACTAAAAATAGAAAGAAATTAATTGGACAACTAAAAATATATAGAAAAAATTAGCCGGGCATGGTGGCGCATGCCTGTAGTCCCAGCTACTCGGGAGGCTGAGGCAGGAGGATCGCTTGAGCCCAGGAGTCTGAGGTTGCTGTGAGCGAGGCTGATGCCACGGCACTCTAGCCCGGACAACACAGTGAGACTCAGTCTCAAAACAAAAAAAAAAAAAAGAAAAAATAAGTGGAGGGGAAAGGGTGTTGTGTAATGTATGATTAGTTACTATTTTATATAGGATATTCAGGGAATGTATTCCTATTAGATGACATTGGACCTGAAGAAAGTAAGTACTGCTCTCTCTGGATATTTGAGAGAAGAGGAAATAGCAGTGCAGATGCCCTGGGATGGGACCATATTTGAGGAACAGCAAGGAGACCATATGGTTGAAGCAGAATAAGCTTGGAGGAGAATGATAGATGATGAAGTTAGAGAGGTAGTTAGGGGCCAGAACGCAAGACCTTTTAGCCATTGTAAAACTTTGAATTTACTCATAGTGGGGTGGAGTTTTGAACAAAGGAGAGGCATGATCTAATTTCAGGATTAGATTATATGAGAAAATAGGGCCAAAGATAGAAGTAGGAAGACCAGCTAGGAATCTATTGTAGTAATCAAGAGAGAGGCAGTATTGTCAGGAGCAGGGTAGTAGAGGTGGAAGTTGTCAGTAATGATTGGATTCTGATATGATTTGAAGGGAAAGACAAAGGATTTGGTATTAGACTGGATCCTGAGTGGGGAAGAGAAAGTAGGGTGAAGTTTTAACTTCCAAGTTTTTTGGCTTGAGGAACCAGAAGGATGAAGTTTCTATTTACCTGATGGGAAAGACCTCAGGAGTTTGGGTTTTCATATTAAATTCAAGATGCTTTATTAAACATCAAAATGAAGGTGTTGAATAGGCTGTTGTATATATGAGCCTGAAATTTAGAGGAGAAAACTTGGGCTGGAGGTATGAATTTGGGGGGTTATCAGCATATGGGTGGAATTTTAAGGTTGTGAGAGTGTGAGATCACTCAATGTATAGAAAAGAGATTTAAGGGCTGCGTGCTGAGTGACTTCCTTATATAGAGATGAATAAGCTGAAGAGGAACAAGCAAAGAGGAGTGGATAGTGAAATAAGTGAACCAAGAGAGTGGCATCCTGAAAGTCAAATAAAGAAAGTATGATGTACCTTGGTAGAGTAGAATGAGTATGAGTTTGGGAGCCTTCCAGGCCTGATTTAGTTGATTAGCCAAGGGTTCAGACAAGTTTCTTGCTATCTCAAGGCCATAAAATAGGGGTAATACATGTACATGTAAAACATCTAACCTAACATCTGCTGCTTAGTCTATAATATTTGTCAGAAACATATTATTAGTCAAGTAAGTGAAGTTATATTTGCAGTTAATAGTATTCAAGAAAGAAACTGAGATTCTTTTAATATAGAAAATTGGTAGCTGTATGTTGCATTTGAAAGCCGTGTGGAACCAAGAATCAAAATTGAGTTACCATTGTGCTAAATAGATAATTGAAGTAACTTGGGTGAAGAAGTCAGAGGGCTATGAAATAAACTCTGTGGAGGACTTATTGTACTGTCCAATAAGTAGCTCATTAGTTTACTATATCGTGAAAGACCTTAATAAAGAGCATGGAAATGTAGTTTTTGTTTGTATTTTCATTTTCTGTAGCTAAAAATGCAACAAGCCATATCGATTTTAACATTTATAGAGGAAGAAACTGTGAAGAATTAATTGTGGGTGTTTGTTGAGTTTTTTCAACATGAAAAAATTTTAATTTGTGATTATTTTCTCTATAAAGGCATAGCAAATGAATCTAAAAAATTGTACGGAGCACAGTTCCACCCTGAAGTTGGCCTTACAGAAAATGGGAAAGTAATACTGAAGAATTTCCTTTATGATATAGCTGGGTGCAGTGGCACCTTCACTGTGCAGAACAGAGAACGTGAATGCATCCGAGACATCAGAGAAAGAGTAGGCACGTCAAAAGTTTTGGTAAGCACTTTATCATCTGGAAGTTTTCAAATTTACATCAATAATATTGAAATCTAGGAGCTGAATTCCTCAGCACAGCCCTTAATTGTTGGTGGAGTAAACATATGCTTTATGAGTTGTACTGTTTCAGAGTACTTTCTCAGTTACCATACCTATTTCTGATACAGATAGTGCCTGTAGGTAATCACTTAAGCTGATAGTATTTATTTTCTTTTTGTTTATTCTGCTCAGATTGATTTTTCTTTTCATTTTACCCTGTAGGTTTTACTCAGTGGTGGTGTAGACTCAACAGTTTGTACAGCTTTGCTAAATCGGGCTTTGAACCAAGATCAAGTCATTGCTGTACACATTGATAATGGCTTTATGAGAAAACGAGAAAGCCAGTCTGTCGAAGAGGCCCTCAAAAAGCTTGGAATTCAGGTCAAAGGTATTGAGGAACCCCAGAAAAGTTAACTTACATGCCAAGACTTAGAATCAAATTAACCTTATGGTTTAAATGAGCACAATGACAGATTACCCAATAAGCTCAAGGTTGAAAATTTTAAAAATTTGCACATTATAATTACTTCTTGTTAAAGAGGGGTCCCAGTATAAATTTTAAAACTTGATTATTACTAATATACTTAGATTAAATGACCATTTTCTAGCTACCATTCTGTTCTCTTCTAGTCATTCTCTTTCAAAATTATTTTTACCCACACTTTTGTAATACTTATGCGTAAGACACCCAAGCCCTCCTCCAATAGGTAAGGATATCCAGATTGTTTTCGCAAACAGAAAGGCTTCTACGAGGGTAGGGGAGTGAAAAGTGTATAGTTACTTTTTTTTTTAAAGGCCACTAGTAAACTTCTTAGTCCTTAATGTTATTTACATTTGTAGATATCTTTTATACTTTTTAAAAACAAGGTGTAATCAGTAGTTCAAGTGAAGTGATAGAAATTGTACATGTTATTGAGTTAATTGAAATTGATACCAAAAGACTGAATATAAGATGAAGACTTATAGGTAAACATGAAGTGAACATGAGTCTAGTTCTTTTCTTCTTTTGAAACCTCACTAAAATAACAGTAAAGGCATAAAACAAGTGTAATGCCATAAAGATAAGGAATAGAGGAAATGATAGCAGACAAATGGTTTCAACAAAATATTGGAAGGTGGAAAGCTGATGGATAAGGTGGATTTTCTTTGATAATCTGATGAAATTTCTTTGATAAGCTTTAGGACCCCTCACTAGCCAGATTTCTTCCAGAGTCCTAGAAGGGACCCTAGTGGTGTTTTCACATGATCATATATTTTTGTGAAATTTGCAAGTAAGATATTTTAATAATTTATAGTTAAGTTTATTTTCTCTTTCCACTCTAATTTTCTCTATTCGGTGGTATTGGAATGGCTATGGGCATTCTTGGATCAGGCTAAGAAAAAATTGAGCTGGGGATATGTTTAGTTTGGATTTAGTGGTATATATGTGATTTGCAGTCATTTCGGTGTATGGTTAAGTTCTTTTTAGCCATCGCACTTATGATTTTTAAAATATCTTATTATTCTGTTTCTTGAAGTGGGCCTTCAAATTGTAAAAGTTTCAGACTCACAAAAACTTGGATCTATCCCTGGTAATTGACAGTAGAATGGAGAAATTCACAACCTTGGGGTGGGGGTGGGAAGAAAGCCAACAAAAAGTTAGCTGATTTATGCTACAGATTTATGGGGAGGGTTAGGAATTAGAGACACTGGGCTTCTTTGGGGGCATGGGTCTCTGGGTGAGCCTAAAACAGGGATTGGTTGAAAATCTGAGAAATAGATCCTTTTCCTTAACACGGGAGCAAACTGCTGCTGTCCCTCCCCATCAGAAGACTGTGGGTAAATTCTCCGTAGAGATGCTAAACAAAAGAGGCTCTGGATTTGGGCATACCAATATGAGCCATAGTTGAGGGTTAGAGATAAGAGTCTACATTAAGAACAGGATTCAAGTAAAAATCTATATTCTGAATGGTGATTTCCTCTTCCCACCGCTTCTTCTGTTCAACTACTAGAAGGATGATAGGCAGGAGATTGGAGGTGTTTTCTTTGGAGTAATTGACCATGTTAAGGAAAGACCTACAAATTCACTGGCAGTCCCCAGATGAAATAGCCAGCTGTCTTGTCATCTTATGGTGAAGCCCGCTAGTAGTAAAGCTTTATTACCAATTAAAGATCTATTCATTTTTTAGTTTCTTACTCTTAAATATAAAAAAGACAGCCAAGGATCACTAGACGTATGTTCATAAATATCAGTTTTACAAGAGACTAGTCAATGTACAGTTCTAAGGATTTTGATTCTCTGTATATATGAACCACTGCTTTTGACTCTCTTGGGACTGTGCTTCTTGCTGTGGCTTTTGCTTGTTGCTCCAGTAGAGCACTGAACAGAGGGAAAGTAACCAGCATAATTTGTGATTATCATGACCCTAGATCATTAAATGCCATGGAATTCTCATAGGAACAGAATATAATGAGTACCCATGTCTGAACTCTGTTACTAATGGTTTATTGTTAGTTTTTGAATATGTAGACAAATTTAGGGGAGATCAAAGGATCTACCTAGTTTTTCTTTCTACAGTTTGATTTACTTACGATTAAAAAAAGAACTACTAGTTTAAAACACTTCTTCCCTCTCCCCTAGTGATAAATGCTGCTCATTCTTTCTACAATGGAACAACAACTCTACCAATATCAGATGAAGATAGGACCCCACGAAAAAGAATCAGCAAAACTTTAAATATGACTACAAGTCCTGAAGAGAAAAGAAAAATCATTGGAGATACTTTTGTTAAAGTACCTTTCTTTTTGATGTCTTCAAAGTCTATTGTTTTAGATGTAAATTTTAGTATTTTTCCTTGTCTTTATATCAAATAACCAAATTTGCTAATTTTGATTTTTTTTCTTTTGTGGCTGAGAGTTCTAGTGTATACTGTTATTATATTAACCACTAGAAACTTTCGTTTTAAAAAACATTTATAGTTCATGTTGCTAGTCTGTTGTTGTAACTATTTAAGAGTAAATGTTTTCAGTTGATTTTTGGATCTTAATTTATTGGATATCTCAAAGGCTAGATTTCAAGTTCTTGAGGGAAATATTTGCATACTTTTTTGCATCATATTAAAGCACATGTTCTTAAAGGAGTTTATTTTGGAGGTTGGTGGATTTTATATCCTGGTCAGTAGTGCAAAAGGACTCCGAGAAATTTAGCTGAAAGTATAAAATTTTGCTGTCTTCTTAAAAAAAATTCGTATTCTATAAGACTCTTTTACTCCTGTTGGTTATAGATTGCCAATGAAGTAATTGGAGAAATGAACCTAAAACCAGAGGAGGTTTTCCTTGCCCAAGGTACTTTACGGCCTGATCTAATTGAAAGTGCATCCCTTGTTGCAAGTGGCAAAGCTGAACTCATCAAAACCCATCACAATGACACAGAGCTTATCAGAAAGCTAAGAGAAGAGGTAAAAGCTTATGAGAGGTTTTCCATAAAATAGATACATGAAGATTCTCCCTCCCTCGCTCCCATCTTTTTCCCTCCCGATATTCATAGGGTTTTACAGTCATCACCACAGTCTAATTTTAGAACATTTTCATTACTCCTGTAAGTAAACTCATACCCGTTAGCAGTCACTCCTCATTCTACCTGTTGTCATCTCACCCCTCCCCCTGACCCCCACCTCTCTCCTGCCAGCTCTAGGCAACCACTAACCACTAATTTATTTTTTGTTGCTATAGATTTGCTTATTCTGGACAGTTCATATGAATAGAATCATACAATATGTGGTCTTTTATGACTAGCTTCTTTTACTTACCATAATGTTTTCAAGGTTCTTCGATGGTGTAGCATGTTATCAGAACTTTATTCCTTATTATTGCGAAACAATATTCCATTGTATGGATAATACCACATTTTATTTATCCAATGATCAGATGATGGACATTTGGTTTGTTTCTACTTTTTGGCTATTATAAGTAATGCTGCTATGAACATTGGCTACAAGTTTTTGTGGATGTGCGTTTTTATTTCTTTTGGTATATATCTAGGAGTAGAATTGTTAGGTCTGACGGCAACTCTCTGTTTTACACTTTGGTGAATTGCCAGACTGTTATTAAAATGACTATACCATTTTACATTCCCACCAGCAATATATGAGGGTTCCAGATTTTCTGCATCCTTACCAAGACTTGTTACTGTTTTTTTTTAATTGTGGTAAAAAACACATCACATAAAATTTATTATTTTAACCATTTTTAAGTATACAGTTCAGTAATGTTAAGTATATATATGCATATTGTTGTGAAACAGATTGCCAGAACATTTTCATCCTATAAAACTGAAATTGTATACCCATTAAACAGCTCTCCTTTTCTCCCTCCCCTCCCAACCACCATTCTATCTTCTTTTTCTATGTATTTGACCACTTTAATTACTTCATAAGTGGAATTTACCTCTTTTACTGGTTTATTTCACTTAGCATAGTGTCCTTAAGGTTCATTCATGTTGTAGCATGTGGCAGAATTATTTCCTTATTTTAGGATGAATAATATACCATGTATGTATACACCACATTTTATTTGTCCATTTTTTCTTTGGTGGACATTTGGGTTGCTTAGTGCTGCTATGAACATGTGTATGCAAGTGTCTCTTCAAGACCCTCCTTTCAGTTCTTTTGGGTATATACCCAGAAGTGGGATTGCTGGATCATATGGTAGTTCTGTTTTTAATTTGTTTCAGAAACCTTTACACTGGTTTCCATAGCACTTGGCACCATTTTACAGTTCAACCAAAAGTACACTAGGGTTCCAGTTTCTCCATATCCTTACTAACATTGGTTATTTTCTGTTTTTTTGTTGGGTGTGAATTATCTATCTCTTTTGATTTTAGTTATCCTAGTGGATGTGAAATAGTGTATCTCTTATGGGTTTGCTTTGCATTTCCCTAATAGTTAGTAATGTTGAGCATCTTTTCATGTACTTATTGGCCACTTCTATATGTTGGGGAAATGTCTATTCATATCCTTTGTTCCTTTTTTGCTTGGCTTATTTATCTTTTTGTTATTGAGTTGTAAGTGTTCTTTATATATTCTGGTTACAAATCTTTTATCAGATATGATTTGCGAATATTTTCTCCTTTTCTGTTTGTTGTCTTTTCACTTTCTTAATGATATTTAAAGAGTTTTAATTTTGAAACACTAATATCATATTTTCTAAATGCCTTATTTTTCCTAATGAGAACTAGGTCAGAAATAGTGAGTTGGATTACCCTGATTTATTTATATTTAAAAGGTTTATGTTTAAAATGTGTTTTAAGGAAAAATAAGAATACTGCTAAAATATTTATCTAATTCCTTATAAGCACATAGGAGGAAATACTTTAAAACATGCATTTTTAAAAACAATTTTTTAATTTAAGAAAAATGACAGCAGGAAAAGCCAATTTTTTACCCTTTGTTTTCCATGTCATTTTGGTAACTAAATTGTGTTGATTGGCTTTTTTCTTTCCTGTAGGGAAAAGTAATAGAACCTCTGAAAGATTTTCATAAGGATGAAGTGAGAATTTTAGGTAGAGAACTTGGACTTCCAGAAGAGTTAGTTTCCAGGCATCCATTTCCAGGTAAAAAATATTTAATTTTGTCTTTAGGACCTTCATGTTAAAGAAAAACCAATTCAGACAATTCTGAAATAATTTGTCATCTCAGAATATATAACATGAGAGAATGGAAAGGATGAATAGGGAATAAATATTAGGTTTTTAAATATGAAATGTCCAATTTCCTTAAGTACTAAGTTAGTTGGTATCTCCGACATTTCACTTAGATACTTGTCTTATTTTTTATTGTGAAGGTACATCCTCATTCTTTCAAATGCCATGTTTTGGCTTGTGATTATCTCTCAGATTTTTCTTTTAGAGCAATTTTTGTGAAAACATGGTTAAGTCAAAAATGTGTGGTATTTTCTAATACAAGTGCCATCCGGGAACCAATGGAGTGCAGACAGCTTGAAATATCAGTGAAGTGTTTGGGAACAATGTGGCTAATGAACGCCCAGTACATTGATGGCTTGCGAAGTTCTGTTCTGGTGATTTTAATCTTGAAGATGAGCCACGTGGGTGACCTGAGACCAAGGTGGATAAGGGTGAGCTAAAAGCTGTAGTGGAAGCGAATCCATCTCAACCTATGCATGAATTAGCAGCAAGGTTCAACGTTACTATTCCAACAATATTGGAACATTTGAAACAAATCTGCAAGGTAAAGAAGCTGGGTAGATGGGTACCGCATGAATAAGAGGAGCATCAGAAGAGAAATCGTCTCGAAGCTGGCCTTCCTTTGCTGTCATGACATAAAGGTGAACCATTTCTACATTATATTGTTATGTGTGATGAGAAATGGATTCTTTTTGACAGTAACAAGCATTGGGCACCATGATTGGATAAAGATGAAGTGCTGAAACAGTCTAAAACCATATTTTCATTTAAAAAAGCTGCTGGTATCTGGTGATACAGTGCTGGTATTATCCACTACAGCTTCATGAAACCTGGTCAGTCCATTACAGCGGATGTCTACTGCAACCAGCTGGACAAAATGATGCGGATGCTTGAGATTAAACGGCAGAGACTGGTCAATAGAGACAGGCCAATCCTCTTGGAAGACAACGCTTGACCACATGTCACAAAAACAATGCTGTTCAAACTACAGCAGCTCGACTTGGAAATTTTCTGTCATCCACCGTATTCACCAGACCTTGCACCGACTGACTACCACTTCTTCCAGGCTTTGGACCACTTCTTGCAAAGAAAAATATTTAGTTCTCAACAAAGTGTGGAAAATGCCTTCAGTGATTTCATTGCCACTCGCTGTCCAGGCTTCTTCGCTGCTGGCATAAACAAGCTACCATTAATATGGCAAAACTGTGTCGATAGTTTAGGTGCATACTTTGATTAATTATATTGCTTCTTGTTTGAAATACAGTATACTAAACTCTTGATTTGAAATTAGACATTTCATATTTAATGACCAAACATACATTCCTTTGTATTAACTTCATTTTATTAAATACTCATTTTCCATTGTATTATTATTTAAATATCACATGATCTTTGGGAGTCTGGCATATAATGTTGCTATCAGATGAGAAAAGCAAGGCATAGAGATATTTTAATAACATTGCCACACAATTCTTAGTGGTACAGCTAGGATTTGTGTTCTTGTGCTATACCATGATACATTCCAAGGAAGAAGTGAGGGTTAAAATTTGGTTTTTCAAAATCCTTGTCCTGTGTCTGACTTCTTTGAATGGATGAACCATTTCTTTCATGTGCAGAGAATTGTTTGCACAATGCTTTATGTAACTAATTCATGAACAAATAAAAATACTCAATTTTTAAAAGTCATTTGCTGTCATATAGAAAAAAATTATTTAGAGGTGTTATTTAAAGTTAGAACCGAATGTCTTAACCCATTTTTGTTACTAGCTGTGCGTGGGTAAGTCTTGTACCTCAGTTTTTAGCTCTTTATCATAGTGATTAGGTGATGAGGTAGGAAGAATTGTCTAATTACATTAAAAAACATTGTAATATCTAACATTTCTTAAGTACTTGCTACGTACTAGGCACTCTGCTAATACTTTCAACATATTATCTTATTCAATCCTCACAACAGAAGCTAGTATTGTCCTGTTTTACGGATGAAGAAACTTAGAGACAGAGGCTAATTTGCCAAAAGTGATGCAAGTTATAAAGTGTGGAACCAGGATTATATCCCCAGTAATCTTTTTCTTTCTTTTTTTTTTTTTTGTTTGTTTGTTTGAGACAGAGGCTCACTATGTCACCCCAGCTAGATACAGTGGCCTTATCATGGTTCCCTGCAACCTCAAACTCCTGGGCTCAGGTGATCCTCCTGCCTCAGCCTCCAGAGCAGCTGGGACCACAGGCGTGCACCACCACACCTAATTTTTCTATTTTTTGTACTGACGGGGGTCTCACTGTTGCTCAGGCTGATCTCGAACTCATGGCCTCATGCATTCCTCCCACCTCAGCCTCCTAGAGTGCTAGGATTACAGGCATGAGCCACCAGGCCCGGCCTTCCCCACCCCACCCCCAGTAATCATTACCTTAGAGTTTATACTTTTAACCATCATCTTGCCTCCATAAAGAGTGTTACAAAAGTATAACTTATGTGATGATTAGCACTTGTTATCAAATCTGGTAATCAGATCTACTAATTTAAGATCTTTAGCTTCTAACCTGCATGCTGGTAAAGAATGGTCTGGGAATGTAATGGAGGGAGGCCAAGTGGTCCTTTGTTCTTGGTCATTATTTCAATTAGACTCACTTAATATTTTTAAAGTCTATTGTATATGTTGGGTTTTCTGTTATGCATGACTTTATTGGTAAAAAGGGTTTTGCTGCTTTAAAAACAACTTACCTTAAATAAGCTGCTTATTCTAAAAATGAGGAATTAATAGACATGGCTAAGGTTTTGCTATAACCAGACATTTCAAGTGATGTTTGTTGTGGTAAAGCAGCAGAAGCCAATTTTTCTTAATGTTAGATTCATGCATACCTTTGTTTTTGTCAACTTCTGAATATTTGATAAAATGGAAATACCAGTTCACAGTTTTTGGAATTAAACATTCATTATTTAAGATATATTAACAGCATACTACTGTTCCTAAAATTATATTGATAGTTGAAGATGGATGATGGATATAAGGTAGTTCATTTTACTGTTCTCTTTACTTTTATGTATGTTGGGAAATTTCCTTAATCTTTTTTTTTTTTTTTTTTTGAGACAGGCTGGAGTGCAGTGGCACGATCATTGCTCACTGCACCTTCAGACTCCTGGGTTGAAGTGATCCTCCTGCTCAGCCTCCTGAGTAGCTGGGACTATAGGCGCATGCCATCACACCTGCCTAATTTTAGTTTGTAATTTTTTGTAGCAATGGGGTCATTCTATGTTGTGTAGGCTGGTCCTGAACTCCGGACCTCAAGTGATCCCTCCCTCCTTGGCCTCCCGAAGTTCTGGGATTACAGGCTTCAGCTACCATGCCTGGCCCCTTAATAAAAAATTTTAAATATATCGGCACGTATAATATGAATTACAGATATTTACTGGAGAATTTTGTGATACACATTGACTATAAAAAAAAGATAGAAGTCATTGATGTGGAGAAAATTTAAGCATTCTAAAAAATGAGTTAAACGGGAGACTAATGGCTACATTTGAAATTAAATACTTTCAAGAACTTATGATGGTGGACAGATTTTAATTTTGAAAGGATTTTATATTTTGAAAATAGTGACGTTTTGTATTAAATACAAAATTTATATTAAATACTGTTGTTACTCTTATCTTTAGGTCCTGGTCTGGCAATCAGAGTAATATGTGCTGAAGAACCTTATATTTGTAAGGACTTTCCTGAAACCAACAATATTTTGAAAATAGTAGCTGATTTTTCTGCAAGTGTTAAAAAGGTAATAATTTGACACAGCTAATTATAAGGACTTGAATGGATTCTTATTGTACTCCAGTATTTACAGCAAATTTATTAGGATTTTATTATTCGAAAATTCAGATTAATATAACCTTTGAAATGACAGTGAAGAAAGTATTCTATAGAGACTCTTGGATACAGACTTCTCTTCCCAGCCAAGTAAGACTGGATATTCTAAATCCCTAAAAATGCTAGATAAAGTATTTTAAAACACTTTCTTATGTATTACAAGAAAGTAAAGGAAATCCTTTGCATCAGGAATGTATTGGACACAGTTCAAGAAGCCAAAGCTGTCTGCTTCTCTGAGGGCAGTTACTAATCCCACGTGGTCCAGGGCTTTGGTTTTAACAAGTCTATTCATACACAGTGTTTGAATATGAGACTTTGGGTCCAGAAAGTGCTGGGAATTGGATCAGAGATCTCCACCCTGAGCAACACTTTAGCTCCAAATTGGAGATGAATGGAAAAGTCTTCCAGTGTTTCTGCAGATTTGAAGTTTTAATTTATATATCTGTATGGCCCGAAAACTGTAAGCTAAGAGTTTTATTTAAT
The DNA here is from genome assembly GCF_000956105.1 of Propithecus coquereli. Lineage (NCBI taxonomy): Eukaryota > Metazoa > Chordata > Mammalia > Primates > Indriidae > Propithecus > Propithecus coquereli. The sequence continues at coordinate 4,002,766 of NW_012143856.1, read as the reverse complement.
AATTTAAAGTGGACCTGGGTTGGTAGTGCCTCCAGGAGTCAGTCAAGAGGCAGTGTGAATTCTCTTTGGAATATCTTCAGCTAGGTCCTAAAGAATTTTCAAAGACAGAATTCTAACAAATACAAGCTTACAATAAAAGAGACAAAACACATTCAGAAGTAAGGCACCATGAATGAGAGTGGAAACAGAATAAGACCGTCAAAGACTTCAGATACTGGAATTAACAATATATAAAGTAAGTAGAAATAAAAGATTCTATTGATAATAAGGACAAGGTGTAAGGCTGCTAAAAGTGACTGGGTAGCTTTGAAAAAAAATCTAAGCTCTAGAAATGAAAATAATAACTGAAATTAAAAACAGCTAAAGAGAGAATTAGCGAACTCAAAGATGGATGTTTAGAAATTATCTAGAAATCAGTACAAATCATAAAATATGAGTAGAGGGGGTTAAGATAGAATGAGAGGGTCAGTGCTAACATATGTCCAGAAAGAGATAATAGACAAAAATATATTAATTCCTCCACATTGGTGAAAGACATGATGCTTCAGATTCAGGAAATATGATACATCCTAAGGAGGATGAAGGAAAAGAATTTGACATCTCGGTATGTCTCAGTGAAATTTACGGACTGCCAAAGACAAAGCAGCTGGAGAGAAAAGACTGATTACCTACAAAGGAAAGACGATTATACTGAAAGGAGCAGTAAAAACAAGACTTCAGAGTGCCCAGAGAAAATAAGTAACTGTAGTGAACAGCTAAACTGTCTTTTAAGAACAAGAGCAAAATAAAGTCATTTTCAGATAAACAGAATTTACTATCAACAGTTCCTTAAGAAGCTAAAGGCAGTGACTTTCAACTCTGGCTATGTATTAGAATGATCTGGGGGAGCTTTTGAAGTTTACTATTTTTGGCCCATCTCGTTAGAGTTTCTTACTTAATTGATCTGGCATGGGACCTGAACATTCCAAGTAATTTGTGCAGCTAGGGTTGAGAACCACTGTTTTTAAAGAACTGACTTCAGGAGAAGGAAAAGGATTCCAGGAGAAAAGTCTGAGATACAAGAAGGAATGATAAGCAAAGAAAATGGTAAATGAGAAAAATTGAAACAAACATGGACTGTCTAAAATAATACACATAATGATCTCTACTTTTTTTTTTTCTTTATATTTTTTTGGTAGAGACTAGGTCTCACTCTTCCTGAGAGAGCTACTTTTTGGTGTTTATTTAAAAATATGTAACAATGTATATAGCTGAAATAGCATGTAAACCCCAAGGGAGTTGATTTGAGTTAAAGCTTTCAAACATGGTTATACTGTTTACCAGAAGGACAGAAGATTCTCTTTTGCTAAGTATCCATATCAACACTTAAGGGGAACTACTAAAAGAAATAAAGGGTTTAACTTCAAAACTAGTAAAGGGGAAGTAAATGAGCTGGGAGAAATCACCAGTTCAAAAGATAGCAAGAAAGAAGAAAGAAACCTAAAATGGGACAAATAGATACTACAAATAAGATAGATGGTAGAATGCAGTTCAACCATATCATTAACTCACACTTAATGAGAAGGACTAACATCTCTACTTAAGACATAGATTGACAAACTAGGTTGAAAACTAAATCTGTTTAGTACAGAACAGTAAATCTGAAAAGTACAGTCCGTTTACAAGAGATACTACTAATACCTGGGGATAAGAATCATGAAAGTTAAAGAATGGAAAAACATGTACCAGACAAATAAACCAAATAAAGGAACTGGGTGGGTCTGTATTAATTTCAGACAAAACTGACTTTATGGCAAAAAGTATTAGAGGTAAGATTTGACTCAGGTAAGTTTTGTCACTTGGTGGTGACAGGGAATTAAAGCCTCGATGTATGTAAATCTAATCTTATTTCTTATCCTGAGATTTAGCTTCTTCATAGCCTTAGTCTGCAGGAATGAATTTCTGGCATAGTGCGTAGCACACACAAGTGAAGGAGATACCAAAAATAATCTGGCGTAAACCAGTAAGTGTAGATACATAAGATCGTAGTAAATACCAAACGAGTGAATACTTGATTTCTTGAAACCTGAAAAAATGTCTCATTGGTTTTCTTAGCCACATACCCTCTTACAAAGAGTCAAAGCCTGCACGACAGAAGAGGATCAGGAGAAACTGATGCAAATTACAAGTCTACATTCACTGAATGCCTTCTTGCTGCCAATTAAAACTGTAGGTGTACAGGTGAGTTGTGTGAATTTATTGACCTGTGACATACTTCCTGAAGTTTGCTCTTTTCAGCAATATTGAAATAGGAATTACTTAGGAAAGTGAAATATGAAAGTATATATACCAAGTTTAGAAAAGTAAAAAGGCAATATCTTATAGAATATTTATGGAGTTAATAGTTATAGGAACTAAGTATTAGGGCTGAGATTTTGTAGTTTTGGGATATCTGTCAGCTCTAACCAAAAGTAAAAATTAAAAGGACCATTTGCTGTAGGATTGGCTGGCTTGCTTCTGTCTTGCGGGGGAGGTATGAAGAGGTCCTCATTTATCCTTCTAGGTGTGAAATATACCGTTGCTTTAGAAGTCTTTAACTGCAGTAAGGCATCCAGAAGAATATATTACACCATTTAGTTCTCATTATCAGCTTGTATATTCCCTAAATGAGTGTTCTCTGCTTCTTCAACCTACCATCTCTCTCCCTTAACTGTGGTGTACAACTAATGTTTTTTGTGTTTATTATTTTGCCTTTCTAGTTGTAAAAGCATGTGAGAATAATATAATTCTCATTTTTAAAATGCTATTCATGAAATGATTTTATTTCTCCTTTATTTATATGATCCTCAAATGAGTTTCTGGGGGAATAAAAGCTTGGGAGTATAGGGGAGACGGTTTCTTTTCTGTTTAGAGTTTGTGGTCAAATGGAAACTAGGAAAGGTGTAAATAATTTAACTCAAAATGGTAATTGGGCCAGTTATTGGGTTCATGTGTTTTTAATGTCTTCTTATGGAATTATGTGTAGAAAGTTTGTTTTAGAGATTCATCTAAAACTTAATAAGCATAATCATTTTGTAAATACATGAATTTGTCAGTTTAAATTTCTCCTTGCTTTGATTTTATGTAGTTTGGTCTGTGAACAAAACAAAGTGTAAAAACTCATTGTTACTTTTAAATTAAACTAAAATATTTTAGTTCATGGAAATGGTAAAGCTAGCTATTTTGCCCTGTCTTTACTCACCTTTTAAAAAACCCCATGTGTAAGCTGCTTATATTGTTCTAAAATTACTATTGAAATAAGCTTTCTTGGAATTGTAGAAATAATTTTCTTTTAGTGGCTTATGGATTATCTAATTTGTCATACACAAATTCATTTTGAAATTTACTATATTTGCAGGCAGATATTACCCTACTATATAAAGATAGAAGTATAGGCAGGTTATTTAATTCTTCATAGTTTTTCCAGCCCTAAGTAAACCTGTTATAGAAAACTTTCACCATTGTATGCTAACAGGGAATTGAGTTGAAATTTTAGGGAAGTGTTATAGATACTAATGTTACAGATGAATAGATGTTTGAGTTAATGTAATTTCTTGGACGAGTGATTTCTTTTTTGAAAATCAGCTTAATCAGGCTCTACTACCCTTCCCACCAAAAAAAAGTTTCTTTTGTTATTAGATACCTAACTTTAGTCTTTAGGCCTTTGGAGCTGAGACCTTTGTCCAGGTAAAAATAATTCATGGTTAGTATAACAATGAGGTTATTTTGTAAATACCAAAGTAAACCATACTTGTAAAAAATCAAAATACCTAAAAAAAATAATTCTCTTCCTACTCTCTAATAGGTTTGTTTGTATCTTTCCAGAAATGCTTATTTTAAAAAGAAAAGAGGGGATTATGAATACACATTGTTCATAAACTTTTTTCTTTTAATGGAACATCATCAACTTATCTTTCCATGCCTTTCCAAGTAGATTCTTCTTTTTTTTTTTTTTTTTTTTTTTGAGACAGTGTCTCACTCTGTTGCCTGGGCTAGAGTGCCGTGGTGTTAGCCTCGCTCACAGCAACCTCAAACTCCTGGGCTCAAGTGATCCTTCTGCCTCAGCCTCCTGAGTAGCTGGGACTACAGGCATGCGCCACCATGCCCGGCTAATATTTTCTATATATTTTTAGTTGTCCAGCTAATTTTTTTCTATTTTTAGTAGAGACGGGGTCTTGCTCTTGCTTAGGCTGGTCTTGAATGAACTCCTGACCTCGAGTGATCCTCCTGTCTCGGCCTCCCAGAGTGCTAGGATTACAGGTGTGAGCTACCGTGCCCAGCCCCCAAGTAGCTTATTCTTCTTAACTGCTCCCTCATATTCCACATATACTGTAATTTATTTAACTCTTCTTCTACCAGTGACTGTTTAAATTGTTTTCAGTTTTTTTTTTTTATTATAGACATTTTAGCAGTTACTCATGTATTTATGTAGGATCATATTTTGGATTACAGAGCCATGTATATTTTATATTTTATAGATACTGTCAAATTAGCATACTGTCAAATACTTTTTAAACTTCTATAGATGCTATCAAATACTTTGAATTTTCATATTCTTAGTACCTGACATTCTGGGTATTAAGTAGTTATCTAATGAATCTGTTAACATTTTAAATTTGCTTTTTTAAAACAAATTATTTTGATTAAACAGGACAAGGGAAAAGGGAATCAATTATTAATTTTATTTACTTATTTTTAAATTAACCTTTTTAGCTCATGTTTAAACAAATTGATAAATAAATGTGTATGAGTTGTTTTCGTCTCCTGCTTTAGGATCCTTTATCCACCCAATAAACATGGGCAGATCTTGTGTGCCAGATTAAGTATGCTGGTTATCCACAGTTCGGCAGGTATTTGGGATGAAATCCCAGTAGACCTCTCAGACATATATTGAATAAATTCTTGAAATTACCGTGACACTTTATGTCTGAACCAATTGGGATAGGATTTAATATGGGATTTTAATTGGAAATTTATTTATACCATTAGATAACTAATATATACTTTATTCAAACAATATATTCTTGTTAAAAAAAAACCCAAAATTGCTATTAATAGCGTCACCATTTGTAAAATATTTTTCAACACTTCTTTTGACTTCTATAAAACTATTAAAAATTATTGATTGTATTTCTGTTTTCAGGGTGACTGTCGTTCCTATAGTTACGTGTGTGGAATCTCCAGTAAAGATGAACCTGACTGGGAATCTCTCATTTTCCTGGCTAGGCTTATACCTCGCATGTGTCACAACATTAACAGGTATGTTCTGTGGGAGGCAGGGCAGGGGTGTGTGTAATGGAAGAGGATGTGTGTTTTAAGGTCTTTTCTGTTAATGAAAGCCCAAAAGGCTAAAGTGTAGATGTAGGTAGGTGATGGAAGATAAGAGTGAATGGCTGTGTTTATAGTTCAAATATGTGCATAGGTCACAGTTTAGCAGACTTAATATTGTGTTTTGACCCTTCATCACAATGTAGTCATCTTTTTGTTTTAAAAAATTTGTTTAAAGGAGAAATAAGATTTTTATTTTAGTGCAAGATATTAAAAGCAGCTATAAAACATGTCCTCCAAATTAGCAGCTTGTACTAGCTATTGGTTTTATGGTAACATGTTTTATTCCAGAAGGATTGAAAAAAATGTGTACAGGTTATAAAATTATGAGCATTCGAGACTTAGTTAATAGTAATTTCAAGAAAAATCAAAGAAAAGAAATTGGCATATGTCAAATATCATTAAAATAGCTATATTTAAATGTATAATTTATATTTTTAGATATAATTTTCCTTTGATTTGCTTATTAATTGCTCATGTTGGCTATATCAACAGTTGATTTATAATCTATTTCTTGTACTCAATTTCATTGTCCCATATATAGTTCAAAAATCTCACTTGTTTTGTATCAGACTGCTAATTAAATGTTCTTATTTCACAGTTGTTCACCCTCTTCAGTTTTCTTCATGGGTGTTAGGCAGTTAACTGAAAAGAATTACTTGAGGTTTCATTTTACTCAGTTGCTACAGAAATTAGAAACCTGCCTGTTAGTGTTAACCTAGCAGAGTGTGGATAGTTAGAGATAAGGTGTCACAGGGAAGCCAAGTTTTTACTGATGGAAACATGCCCATTAAAAAGCTTACCCAGATGACTGAAGGCCCCCAAGTACTGAAGTCCCTTCAACATATTGAAAAAAAAAATTATTAGTATCTTAAACAATGGTAAATTTGTAATTGCCTATTTTGAATGGAGATAATTATCTTGGTTAGAACAATTGTTCATAATTCATCTTCTTAGGAATGCTAATAGCTAAATAAACTATATGTCATACAGAAAATTCCCTTTCCCTAAGTTTAACTCCACTGCTTTTACTCTGTAATTAGTATGTTTTTCATTTCACAGCATCCTTAGTTTTCTCTCTTTTTTTCTTTTTCTTTTGCGAAAGGGCACTCACCCTTGTTTAAACTTTATCCTTTTATATGCTGGTTTTTCTCTTTTTTGCCCCCATTTGTCTCTCCTTCCTTACCCTTACCTCTCTCCTCAAAAAAGAAAAAAATACAAAGCCTAACAACCAGCAAACAAAAAACTAGATTTTTAAATATGGACTTAATCCCTTAAAAGAATCTTGGTGAACTTCAGATTTGTCTGGGTCCTTTTTGGGAATTGGAATTTAAAAATATTTTTCCATTTTTCCCCCCTAATTTGGATGAGGGAATCTTTGTACAGCAAACAAAAAACTAGATTTTTAAATATGGACTTAATCCCTTAAAAGAATCTTGGTGAACTTCAGATTTGTCTGGGTCCTTTTTGGGAATTAGAATTTAAAAATATTTTTCCATTTTTCCCCCCTAATTTGGATGAGGGAATCTTTGTACAGGAAGGGACTGTTCCAGTTTTACTATTCTGCACAATGTGAATGACTACCTGCCCCTCTATACTGTAGTGATTACTCTCACTTATAAGAAAGGAGAAAGTGAAAAGGGCAGGTTCATGGCATTCTCTTAACTAATCACTTTCTCCTCTAAAGATTTTTTTATTAGCTCTAGGGACTATATTGTTTAGAAGTATGGCATACTTTTTATATGTGGGACAAAAACCTTCTGGTATAGTATGTTGGGAAGGAAGCAATGAGGTAGTTGGTAGTAGTGGTGGGTTTTGCTCTAAGTACTGTTTTCTTTTGGGTATTTTACTCCCACGTACGTACTAAGGGGAAAAAAAAAAAACTATTAAACTTCACCATGGTAATTGCCAGGAGAGACTTACTTTCTTTGTTAAAAGACAGGGCTAAGGAAAAGGGACAGTTGTCTACTGGCTGGAGTTGGAGTAGGGAGAGCTAGCTCTAGGTAGATTGCATTCATATATCTACCTGACTCCCTCTTGTTTTCTGGGTGAGGGTTATGAAATAGATTCCTTCAAACCAGTGGCAAGATACACTTCAAGTTGTTATAATTGTCTGATTCTAATTGCTTCAAGGTATGTTCCAAACCCTGCTGTATTAACACGTAACATTGTATCTTCATGTCTTTCAAACATGCATTTACTTAAAGCAGTAGCAATTCATTTGTTTAGGAAGGAAATAGTAGAATACCAAGTCCTATTTCAGTGGTCTTTTTAATGAATTATAAATGAGAATCTCTCTGTCTAGGATCACTATTTCTCAAAATGGAAAAAAAATATCGAGTGGTCAACCCACTTTAGGAAATTCGCTGTAATTTCATCTTAGAGATTTCTAGGGCATGTTAGCATATTAACAGTTTCTGAAGTCTTGTCAAAAAGACACCTATTTTTTTATTTAACTATGTGTGTAGTTTCCTAGGGCTACCCATAATAAATTGCCATAAACTGGGAGGCTTACAACAGCATAGATTTATTCTTTTATAGTTCAGGAGGCCAGAAGTCTGAAATCAGGGCGTTGGCAGGGCCATGTTCTTTCTGAAGGCTCTAGGGGAGGATCCTTCCTTGCTTCTTCCTAATGTCTAGTGGTTGCCGGCAATCTTTGGCTTGTGACTGCATAACTCCAATCTCTGTCTCCATGTTCACATGGATTTCTTTCCTCTGTGTGTCTGTGTTTCCAAATTTTCTTGCTCTAGAAAGGACACCAGTCATTGGATTAGAGCCCACCCTGATCCAGTATAACGTCGTTTAAACTTGATTATATCTACAAAGCCCCTTTTCCAGCCACAGATTCTGGGTGGACATGAATTTTTGGAGACATTCTTCAATCCAGTACATTAGGTGAAAAGAAGGTTGTCATAATCACATGTATCTTTGCACGTTCTATGATACTGGCATTCCAGAGAATGCACTTTGTGGAAGGTACATAGAAGATAGGCCTTCCTATAATCTTATATCCTGTCCTACTCATGTGGGGAGTTGACGTGGGTAGAAGAGCCTAAAAATAAATGGAAAGAATGTTACTCTATGTACCTTGCTTCTCATACTAAAATGTATTTTCTTTATAATTTTTACCTCTTTCCTTCTAGAGTTGTCTATATATTTGGTCCACCAGTTAAAGAACCTCCTACAGACGTCACTCCCACTTTCTTGACAACAGGGGTGCTCAGTACTTTACGCCAAGCTGATTTTGAGGCCCATAACATTCTCAGGGAGTCTGGTAAGTTGCTCGTTTTGTTTATCACTGCATGCTGTAACTAGCTTTGGAAGCTTGGCATTAATATTTCTAGCAGGAGACCGTGGCTTTTGATTTAATTTGAGATGCTTTTGTTTTTGTTATTTAATTCTATGGATGGTTCTGTGATGTTGCCTTCTACCTAGCTCTTTTTTTTGGAGACAGAGTCTCGCTCTGTTGCCTGGGCTAGAGTGCCATGGCGTCAGCCTAGCTCACAGCAACCTCAAACTCCTGGGCTCAAGCAATCCTTCTGCCTCAGCCTCCCGAGTAGCTGGGACTGCAGGCACGCGCCACCATGCCCGGCTAATTTTTTCTATATATTTTAGTTGTCCAGCCAGTTTCTTTCTGTTTTTAGTAGAGACGGGGTCTCGCTCTTGCTCAGGCTGGTCTCGAACTCCTGTGCTCAAGCAATCCTCCCGCCTCGGCCTCCCAGAGTGCTAGGATTACAGGCATGAGCCACCGTACCCAGCCGATGTTGCCTTCTAAATAAGATTTATTCACCTTGTGGCTATTTGTGGACATGTGCAGAGTGGCAAAAAATTTGAATTGCTAGACTCACATGTTCCCAGATGAAGTTGAACAGATTGACACTCTGCCTTGTTTTTACTCTCATATTATAAACAAGTGTCCTTTTCATGATGTACTTGGTGCCATATTTCTTGCACTTTTATGCTTTTTGTTGGCGGTTTTGCTGTTTAAAATTATGGCCCTCAAACATAGTGCTGAAGTGCCGTCTGAGTTCCTAAGCACAAGAAGGCTATGAAGTACCTTATAGAGAAAATCTGTGTGTGAGATAAGTTTTATTCAGGCGTGAGTTATAATACTATTGATTGTGAGTTCAGTGTTGATGAGTCTACAATAAATATTAAATAAGGTGTGTTTAAACAGAAGTGCACATAAAACAGAGTTATGTATTGATCTATTGATCTCTTGCTGAAAGTATTGCAGCCAGAGGCTTGCAGGGACCTAACCCTGTATTTCTAGGAGAAATGGTTCAGTATATTGCTAATTCACTAATTGCAGTATAGAATATAACTACTGAGAATCATGAGAGTCGACTCTTTCTCTTTATAGCACATCTCTATGACGTCACTGCAGTGCTCAAGTTGTAATACTGTGGGAGTAGCTTAAATTGATGCATGACGACAGTCTTAACTGTGGTGTGTATGTGTGTATACATGGGTTGTCTGGAAAGTATCCAGCCATGTAATATGAAAAATGATGAAAATTATGGCTGGATACTTTCCGGATAGCCCTCGTATATGTGATTTTAGATATCGTCTGGGAAGATTTACAGAGTGCTTTTCCATGGTGTGGTGAATGGTTCTTCGTGTTCTTTTCTCTAGGTTATGCAGGGAAAATCAGCCAGATGCCAGTGATTTTGACACCGTTACATTTTGATCGGGACCCACTTCAGAAGCAGCCTTCATGCCAGAGATCTGTGGTTATTCGAACCTTTATTACTAGTGACTTCATGACTGGTATACCTGCAACACCTGGCAATGAGATCCCTGTAGAGGTAATTATGTTTTTTTTTCTAATGTACATTTTCAGTACATCTTACATTTTATAATATGGCAAATGGAATAGGCTATGACAGTGTTGATATTTCTGGGGTTGGTTTTCTGTTCATAAGGTACGCTCTTTTTTTTAATCTGCACACATTTGACTGTTTAATACACCATAGCAGAAGAAGTCCCTAAGTTTAATGTACCCTCCAAATGTCTGATTACTATGTAGAAAGTAACCAATTGTAATCTATAATTTTATCTAATCTTGCCAACCTCTACTTTATAAATAGTATTCCCCAGAAGAAAACTCTAGGAATGAAGAAGAGTTTGTTAGAAATAAGGATGAGATTTGATGGCTTTATAGCCATGCCCTCGAGAATTGCTTAATTTCTGCCTACTAATAGTTCTTGTTTCTTTTTTGATTACCTTTTCTCCATTCTTCTATACCTCCACCAGAGTGTTCTAAAGGATCTATTTACATAATAGCACATGAAAATCAAAGTGAGACTTTATTAGTTTTTACCACTGCTTCATTATAGCTAGCTGGGTTAGGGAATGTGGCTTAGAGTCTCTTTTTCCTAAAGGCTCGAATTTGCCGTTATCTCTGGCCAGTCAAGTGACCAGGCCATTCTCTCCTCTTATATACTTGACATTAATTATTATAGTGCACTGTATACCACCTTGGTGGCCTCAGAGTTGGATGTTTAAGCCACAGATAATTTGCAAAGCATTGGTTAAAATATATAAAATCACATTTGGATGCTATAGCAAAGTCAAATTGCTGTAAGTATTCTGAAACACTTATTGTTGGACCAGTAACAAACACAACTTGTAGACTAGTACCTGTTTGTGGATCAGACTTTGAGTAGTATTGAGTTTAAGTCACTAATATCTATTATAGAGGAAAATAAATTCACTATGTAAGATTAGCTGGAGACCATCCCACATATATGGGGGACAATAGTGAAAATAGAGCACATTTTAATTTTAAATTGCAAATGTAAGCCCTCTAGGACTATTGCACATGCGTTGGATGCTGGCTCATCTATATATAATTTTTCTTTTTATAACAGGTGGTATTAAAGATGGTCACTGAAATTAAGAAGATTCCTGGTATTTCTCGAATTATGTATGACTTAACATCAAAGCCCCCAGGAACAACTGAGTGGGAGTAATAAACTTCTTCTATTAAAGTACCGTGTGCAGTTTAAATTGATTAGAAATCATTCCCATTATTGATATGCAGTACTGTGAAAAGAATTACTGGGATCAGCTGCATCACATCTGCGTTCTCTACAGCAAAAATCTACGACTTAAGAGCTGAGTTGGGATAACAAAAAGGGACTGAAGAGTTTGTACGGGTAAATAATCAAAGCACCATTGCCTACACTCAGACAGGTTGATAATGCTTTTGCCTTTGCCTCACTTATTCTTTATGTATAAACTCACTGTTGCTATTGATGTCTCCGTCTATGAAGATGTATGAAGGTGGGTGAATTTAGGGGTAGTAATGGGCTTCAGTTTCTTTGCCAGTTTCTAAAAGCTGTTAGAAACACCCATTATTTAATAGTATGACTTACTGTGTATGCATACCTTTTGGAGAATCTGAATTTTCTTGTAAGTAATCATTTCTCCAAAGGGTGAGGACAAGATGACCATATCAGATGAAGATATAGGTGGGCTGTTGAGCCACTTTTGCAGGACACTGGGGCTATAAAATGAAAGCTACCTTAAAATGGAAAAGCACCAGAAATTTGTTGAAGTTCTTTAGAATTTTATAATATCACAGCCATGGGAGGAAGAAACTATGAATGGTCTCAAATTTCTATGAATGGTCTTAAAATGTTCTCAAACCATGTTCCATATAGATGCTCTGTTACTCATTGTCAGCTTGTTCATTAGTAAGGAGCTTATCCTCCTGGCCTTATATTACCAGCTTCCGCAGCCTTGCATAGAAAGTTTCTGTTCTCTCCCCAGAAGAAACTGTCTCAGTGATGTCTCTGGTGTAGTGCAGATAAGAGTTTAAGAGGAGAGTGTTAATCTCTTGTTGGCTGGTCAGAGGAACAGCTCTGAGATCATGGAAGCCATGATGCGTGTCTACAGCTTACAAATGGGAGAGGAAAAGTGCTTATGTCATTTAGTAAAGAGTTGTAAAATGAACTCTTTAATCTGTAGACAGATTTATTACTTGCTACTCAAAAGTCTGTGACCAGTCTTGCTCCATGCAAGGTATTTGCCAAACCTTAGAATCCTTTCTACCAATTGTAATAGAGGATTTAAGAGCTGGTGCAGGACTTGTTGCCATTGCCACCAGTTTCTAACACATCTTTTATAACATTCACATAAGAACTATAAAAATAGACAGTAGTAGACTTAAATTCTGGAGCCGTTTCTCTCAATATTTTAGCAAAGAATGTTATCATGTTTTTCTCTTACCAATTCCATCTCAGGTTGCTGCCTCTTTCCTTGTTTAAAAGGTCTTTTCTAGTAATTAGATAGGAAATTTTGTTTGGGATTCAGTGTTAGATAAACAACAAAATGATGCATGGCAGAAATCATCTTTTCATTTTGGCTGATCCAAAGGACAAGAAAACTGCTGCTGGACCAGCCAGGGAAGAGCTTCTGTCTATTGAACAAATAATTGTACCCAAGACAAAGGAATATTTCACTTGTACAAAACTTGAAGTGTTCATTCTTTGTCCTGATGAAGAGGTACTCATGATCGCCTTCTGGAAAGAGAATATGTTAGTGACTTGGTCTTAACAGATTTAGAGTCATGTTATTTTAGAGCTAGAATAGACAGCCTACAAAATGCCTACCATGTGTGTCAGTACACATTTATGTTTATATGAAAAAATTTCTAGCCAAAATGTCTTATGATTTTGTATTCAAGCAAACAGTAGGAATCTAGGAGAAATTGAGAGTAAGAATGTTTTTTCCTGGAAGTATGTCCTTTGGAATACAGCTGCACTGAGATAGTCCACGTAAAGAAAGTAGGATGGTCACATAAGTTTGAGAAACTGCTGTTCACTGTCCTTCCATTTTGGAGATTCATGATATACGTGATATTCAAAGCTCTGAGAAACTGTGAAGTTAAAAACAATTAAATACTGTTTAATTTAGTGTTTTCATGATACTTATCAGTTAAACACCTTTTTACATAGTCCTTCTTAATATGTACTTTGTAATATAATACTAGGAAAATGATTTCTCCAAACACATGTTGACATGGTACACATTTTTTAAAAATCTAAATTGTATGGAATTCAGAAATTTCCTAATATTTAGTACTGTCTTCCTTTGGACAGCACTTTTTGTTTTGTACCATATAACATTACTCTATACCTTCATAGTATTATCTGAGCTGCTGAGAAAAGTGAAGGTTGCACTTCCATTTTTATAGTTTAACAAGCTCAGCTTAGGAATGGTTGCCTAATGAGTTTCAGAATTAAATTTCCGGTTTCCTTAGTCCCAACTGTCTCATTAAGTATATTCTAACACGTAAAATTGCATTAACTTATGGGATGGTTATTTTTGGCTAAGATTAGAATAGTGGCTACCTAGCTAATAAACATTGATCATTGGTTATCCTGGGCACATTGTGACTTCATTCCCATTGCTTACCACCTACCTGGGACATCTCTCTGATTAAGTATATTTTGTTTCTCTGTACGTATTAGATAGAAGGAGGAAAACATATCAGTGAAGGCGTCATTGATTTCTAAGATTGGCAGGCACAAAATTTTCAAGAACCAAATACCCAGTTCTATCTTTGCCCCATCTATGATCATTGGTTCTGTTAGAAATAACATAGTTAGCCTGACATAGTCTCTAAGGACAGGTACTTAAATGTATCCAGGAGATAGGGTTACACTGTTTCCCAATCTTTTTCTGCCTCTTAATCTTGAGATAGCTGCATGCATGTAGCTCAAGCATGCATCTCAAAAATTTGTTTTCTCACTGTGTGCTTACCTCCTGACATCTTATTTTATTGAATAACTTGACCCTAACCTCTAGAGAATGAGGGCTTTCAGATTATGTAGGCAGCGCTGTCCATCTTTAGTGCTTTGCCCTGCCATTGAACAGCTTTGTGAACTTGGTCGTGTCATTTCTGTTTCTTTATTTGTAAAATGTGGCAACTAGACTGGGGCTGGATTTGATTTAGAAATTTAAGTTCTTATTTTATAAATAACAAGCAAAATCATAGCAGGAGATAGAATGGAGAAACTGGATGGCTTTTTGTGTTTTTTTTTAAAGTTCTTTTAACATCAGAATATGGCCTAATCAAAGGTAAACATCAAAATGCATTATAAAAATCGAATACTGATTACCTTTTTGTGAAGCAGTGGTATATAGATCAGTGAGGTTTGACCACTTGAGAATCCTCTATGAGATGACACTTGAAATATACCCATTAAAGTGTTCCTGGTAGAAATCTCTTTACTGTGTGTTTTTGGAAAAGCTGACAGAGAATATGCTTTGGCTTTAAGACTATTGAAAAGTTTCCTATCAGTTATATACAGCTAATTGTTGACAGAGCTGGAGCTAGAATTCAGGCTTTCTGATTCTCTACGTTGATGAGGTAATGTTCTAAGGCCCTTCAAAGCAAAGCTTCAAAGGAAGCTCTCAGTGTATGAATGACCATAATGGAAAAAAATGTACTTCCAAAGTGTTAATTATCTTGTTACTTAAAATACGAAAGTTTCTGGAGATAGCACTCTCTTTCAGAAATTCTCTGACTTCCTCATGCCCAGTGTTACAACCTTGCTTCTTCATTGATACCTTTCCATACTACTCCCCACGCTCTTCCTGGCTCTCCAGAATTCTCATTGTTATGTGGCAAGGACATGCCTTAGCTCAATGGATGCTCCTTTTATTGGCCCAAATCCAGAATGTAGTGTGGAATGGATACAGGTTGGATGTCTCCAACCTTTAGAAAGCACCCAGTTTGTCCTTACTGAGGTAGTTTAACCACACCAGGTGATAGAGGGAACCAGGAGTATGGATAGATTGTTGGCTGTTACATTCCCGAACATTACATTAATGATAAGTGAAGAGATGTGGACTCCCCCAAAGAGTGTTAAGATGGCAGCTGCCAACCCTAGTTGAAGAGGCCCAGATATTCCATGAAACTCTAACCTTTCTGTCAGTGTTTTTCAACCCTGAATATCTATTATTACACAACCTGAGGAGTTAAAAAAATACAATGACCAGATTGCCAATTAAATAAAATTAGGATTTGGGGTGGAACCCAAGCATTTACAGTTTCAAATCTCCCACCCAGAGTAAACTATTATGGAGGGACATACCTGGCCTATCTAGTTATGGCTTAAAATCTTAGACCTACAGGTGAGAAACAGGCCATAGAGACTGTCTTGCTGAATTTCTCGGAGGTACATTAGTTCAGATCCAGGGACCAGATTCTGGAACTTATTCTGTCTATACTATATTGTAGGTCAGACACTCCAAGGGCCTGTTTGGTAGTATTTAGGACAGCTGATATAATTGTTGCTTGTATGGAGATCTGCCCTACAGCTACACAGGCTTCGCTTTCATCCTTTCTTCCTCCTTGTTTTGCTTTTCCTTCCAAGAGGAGAAATCCACCTCTACGCTGCAGCCAATTCTCCAGTTCTGACTCTAGCTAGGTCATGAAACAGCTATTACTGCACCAATACAGAAATTCTTCTGCAGCTGTGTCCTTGGGTGTCATTCTTTAGAGAGCTAGAAATTACCTATCTGCAACCTAAGTTTCTTAAATTAGAATCATTTGAGCAGCACCATCTTAATTTACTCATTAGGATCTTTGTTCAGTGGTGAATCCTGTGGCATCTTTTGACTTTGTTAAAGGCCCTTGGTTAGCAAAATCATGAGACTTTGGCTGTTTCTTGGGTATATTAAGTTTAATAGCTCCAAAGTCTTCTGTTGTCCAGGAATCTTAAACCTTGAATAATCCAAGTAGAGTATATATATATACCTTTGGAGAATACAGATTTTTAAGGTAAATAATTTTCTGTCTTTGCATCTAGTATGACCATTATTATAAACTTGATATTAAATGAAGTGAATATAAACTTCCTTTTGAACATATTTTTTATAGAGAAATATTTTGTTAATTGGAATAAGTAGTATAGTTGTTTTGAAATCACTATGTAATTGTTCATTGTATATTACAGTGTCTGTTTTGTGTTGTAACAATGTTGGCATAAAATCGCTTTGCTAAGTTAATGTGAAGTGACTTTAATACCTTTTGTCTTCAGTATACTTCATAAAGGAGGAAATGATTACTTTCCTAATTTGTCATGAGGCTTCAGGGTTTATGAGAAAGTCCAAGAAGCAAGCGTGAAGAGGATAGGCATTATCAGGATATGGGAAATAAAAAACTGTGTATAGTGCCATGGGTTTCTGGATAATAAACTTAATCTACTTCCCTTACATTTATAGGAGGGTGTCAGTATTTTACCCAGAGTGTTAGCAGTAGGCATAATGGACATCAAACATTGGGCAGCTTTTTAAATGATCAGCTAAAGGGGTGTGTGTGTGTGTGTGTACACGTGTTTCCAAAATTAAAGTTTCATATATACGTACAGACTTATGTGACTTCTTGCATATTCATTTATATTTGATCAAATCTTTTATCAGTTTCTCAAAACATAAATTAA
>NW_012143856.1:3964005-3983861 GCF_000956105.1 Propithecus coquereli | reverse complement strand
ATTTTTTAAAAACTAGAGTTAACTACTAATGGATTAATACTGTATAGCTTCTCAAACCACTGCCATCCTCATTTCCTGTTCCATGCTGAATTTTGCACAGTACTTGGTGTTTTATCACAGCTGCCACTGAAAACTCAGCTTTGCAAAGATATGATATCATCAAAAGTAATGGAGCATGATCCTGTGTTGAAACTGACCTTCTATGAGCTAGTAGTTCACCTTGTGTCTGAATTTCTTGCAGCAGCTTGGGGTGCCTTGCTGCACACTTTGAGAACCATGATGTCTGAGTATTATAGTTTTTTTTTTTTTCCTTTTCTCAATTTTTCTTACCTTTGAGGGGTATATCATTTGTGTCTTTAATATTGAGTTATCTTTTGACATTTAAGAGTTGGAATATTTTACAAAATATATTGAAGACTCTTATTGCATCTTCCTAGAAGTAGAGAAACAGACATACCATATGTTATATAACATGTATAGAATGTGCCTAGATCCAAATTTGATGCATACTTACATTTACTTTGAAGCCTACTTTGTCAGGTAACTGCTATTACTACAGAGACTTAAAACAATCGTATACTTTTTATACTATATGATAGAAGCGAATATTTTAAGTTATTGGATTTAGAAAATGCCAAAGGTGCAATTTCAGATTTGTTACTATATTGATTTTTCTTTGTAAAACAAGGGGGAATGGTCACTGCATGTGCTTTTTAAAAAGATTTTTCTGTTAAGTAGCTAGTGATGACCATCCTTTGTGTTTTTAGAGTTTAGAGATGTTCAGTAAGGCAGAGAGAATCAGTACTGCTCACATTAGTTTGGAACTAAGTTGGACTTACAATAACAGACTTATTAAAGAAGCATAACTCTTTGTATTTTCACCTTTGTATCATTTCTCTACCCAGAATCTCAGAAGAAAACTGTTGTATAAAATGTAAAAATTTTCTCTCTGAAGAATAAGAGTCTACGTGACATTTTTAGAGTATCAGACATAAGATTATTAGTTGACTTGTTAGATGTAATCTTGGGAACTTACTTTATAAGTGTTTGTTAATAATTCTGTTGATACATTGGCCTAGAATCCAGTAAACTGGACTTATTTCACTGACTCCATTTAGTTGTGTAACCTTGAGCAAGGCACCAGTCTCCTCATCACCAGTTAAGTCATGTGTAATTAGGAATAATATTGCCTGTGTGGGTCAAGCAAAAATGTATGAGAAATTGCTTTATCTGTACATTATATATGAGAATACGCTTTATGTATAACATGCTAGTGTAAGCACGATCTCATTGTAAGCAGATGGCAGTGCAGATGAAATGAGTGCTGTAAGGGTTTATAAACCCATTGTATTGAGTTAGCTGAGACAAATCAGATAAAGTTACACTGTATCAGATTCCCAGATTTTGAGGGTAGGATTGGATAATTTGCTTTGAACTATATAGGGGCTTTACATACATCCTTATGAAATTTATGCCATATGAGATTGATCCTAACAGAACTCTTTTCTCATAATCCCCAACCCTGCACTTAAAGTGCAAAAACTGGATGTCCAGTTTCCTTTCTGTTCGATTCTGGTGGCATGTGCAATAATGAAATACTTGTCCTCTATCAATCTGGTAGTTGAGGAAAGAGAAGTTTGGGATGATAATAGATAATAAGTTAACATGTGAGTGACTGTGGAATAAGATACTCAGGCAGTAATTTCCATAAAATGTTCAGAGATGAGGGAGAACATCTCAAGCTCACGTGATGTTCAAGGGCTTTATATTGTCCGTGGGATTAAAGCTGAGTCTTGGAAGTAGGCTATGGAGAGGTAAAAACATGGAATATTCCAGGTAAGTGGAGGCCAGAAGGAGCCAGAAGTGAATAAACTTTGTTCAGCTTGGATGGTTTGGGAACATCAGACTGGAGAGTTGGTGCAAAGTTGTGCAGGGCTGTGACTCAGCCAAGGGCTTGGATTGTGTCCAGTAGAGTATGTGTACTAATGAGAAGTTCTCTGTGTCGGCACAGCTGTCGTGTTAGAAAGTGCCACCAGCCCCTTTCCCTTGCTGTGGATAAGGTCCTGTGGTAAGACCAGTTGGTCAGTCTAAACTTTTCACATGCCTTTTACGTGGAGACTGGTTCAAGTGACATGGCATGTGCTGGAGAGAAAAATCTATAGTAAGGCTTTCAAGGCCCTCCATAGCCTAACTCTTGCCCACCAGTCTAGCTTCACTTTGCCTTCTGTAGCCACGTTGATCCACTTGTCCCGCATGCCCCTTGCTCTTTTCACTTTTCATTTGCCCTCACTGCTCTCCCTGCTTGGAGTGCCAGCCCCTACAGCCCTCGTGGCCCACTGCAAAACAAATCAGCCTTTGAGAGGAAAACTCCTCTGTGAAAACTTCCCAGGCTGTCCTCATGCCTATAGAAGGAACTATTCCATTCCAAGCTCCCAGTTAGCTGTCAAAGAAGTCCATGACTATTTATTTCTTTTTTATATTTTATTTATATTTCCTTTCTCCTACAAAACTAAACTTTTGACGTCAGGGTCAGTGATTTACTCATCTTTGAATTCTCAGAGCCCAGTTCACAAAATGTAAAAGCTGAATAAATGAACAAGCTTACTTACAGTGAGGTATTGATGATCCAATTCATTATCTCTTTAAGGAGTTTCTGCTTTTAAAAAAAAGACCTACAAGAAGAAGGCAAGACTTATTTCAAAGGAATAAATGTCTAATAGAATTCCAAGTATCAGATACCTAAGTAAAGAAGCTAAACTTAGGCAGGACCTAGCCTCTACATTTGAAACCACCAAATAGGAAACCACTTATATTTTTCTTTATGTGTAGCTTCAGCTTTTGTATTATAGCCTTAAGTGTGAGTTTTTGTTTTTTTAAAACTAGGTAGACAATCTGTTTTTTGGCAAATTCTGTTTGAATTGTAAATTAAAATATGATTTCATGGAGAATAGCATGCAATTATTGGGGATTTGTTCAGTCTTATCTTTTAGTGAGGTTGGGTGGTTAAGGGCCTCCCTGGTTGGGAAGCAGAATACCACAGAATTCAAAGAAGTGAAATGGTGGTCCTGGCTTCGGTGTGAACAATTTTCATGTTCCTTATGTTTAGACTGATCAATAGCAGTTCATGTTTCATGTAGAAACTGTCGTCTTTAATTCTTCTCTGGACATCTTGTAATAGTACTCTGTCACAAAGATACACAGAGGTTTAGAAGGGAAAGACAATTAAATCTCAGGATTTCAATGTGTGGGTTTTTTTTTTTTTTTTTTTTAGCTTTTGTTACAGCAGGGGTACACTATGTAGTTAATTACTCACAAAAGTAAAGAATAATGGTGTTTGTGAGGTTTATTTTTCAGTACTGATAAGTTGCTGAGTGGTCTGGTAAATGTTAAAGAGTCATAGGCTGCACTGATTTTGTGGTTGACTGGTAGAAGAGCAAGAGATTTATTATCTGTCATAATAATTACTTTAAAAAACACTGTGCACTTATGTTACTCAGTAAGGGGAAGGCGTTTGTAACTTGCATTCATTAGCCTGCAAGCTACCATGAGGTCATTCATGGCAGTCACTCCTGGCAGAGCACCTTTCCTGTGCCAGCAGGACTCCAGAGAGAACAAGGCTCTGAGCCTGGAGGAGGGCGTGCCATTTGTGATTCCTCTGGCTCCCTCACTGTCTCAACATACGTATCCTCCACACACACCCCTAGTTTGTTTTTAAATGGCTGCTCCTTCTACGATGTTTCCCCAGTCTGCTCCTTTTCATTCCCAGCTTCCACCACAGTCCAGGCCCTCGGTTGTCTCTGATCTGTCTTATTGTGATGACAACCTAGGGATTTTTCTCTTCCCTTCGTTTCTTCCCTCTCCAAGCTAATATCTCCATGTAAAAACACAGGTCATGGACTCATAGAAAGTTCTGGTTGCCTCATTCCTCTGCTCAGAACACATCAGTAACCTGTTGCCCATGGAATAATGCCCAGATTGCTTTACCTGGGACATAAATTTTTCCGGCTCCATCCTCTAACCCCCTGTACTCTAGCCACTGATTCCTTCAAACTTTAGGCATCTCTCTGCCCCAGTATGTGTGTCCAGACTGTGTTCTTATCTAGGCTGTTGTGACTCCTGCCCCACCCCAAACAATGTGGAGGCAGCTCAAAAGTTTCCTCTTCATAGAAACCTCCCTCAGTTGCTTTAAATCGGAGCCTTTGCTCTCTCTACATTCCCATAGCACATTATATGCATCCATTTTTAGGGCACTTATTCCATTCTGCCTTGCTTCGTAGTTGTTCACCTGTTTCCCATACTTGTTTGTAAACTTTGTGAGGAGAATGGTCTTGATTATCTTTCTGTTCCATTGACAGCCATTACAATGCCTGGCCTATAACAGGTGCTCAGCAAATATTTGAATGTTATGTTCTATGCTTGGTATGTAATTTTAATTGCTTGCCTTTTGATCAGCAAATACTGTTAGTTTTTCTAAGTTACCGGCATTGATGCTGGAAAGGGAAGCTAGACTGTTGTCATGCAACCTTGTATAGGTTGGGTAAGGAATGCCAAATGCAGTTTGTACGTAGCAGGCAGATCAGGAAGGTAGAAGTAACACGAGATATGAAGTCAACTTCCTTGAGGTTGTTTCTGTAGCTTCACCAGCTGTGTAATCTTGGGCAAGTTAATTTTTCTGAACCTTTTTTCCTAACTTGTAATGTGGTGAAAATAATACCTACCTATTAGGGTTGCTGTGAGGACTAAATAAGATCATTTATTTTAGATGTAGTACCTAGCATAGTGCTGGCATTTGACAGTTAATCAGTAAATAGTCACGTGTACACACTGCCTTCTCCACTCATAGCCTCAGCTGCCTCCGTAGACTGGTTTTGTTTCATATGACCTTTTACACACTGAGCTACAATGACAGGAATAGACAAAGCAGCCTGTCCATAGACTGGCCTGAAAGGCTCTGCCTGGGTAGAGATGATCATTATTTCCTGCCTTGGGAGTTTACACTAGGGGGTTCTGAAAGACCGAGTTATGTAGGGGTGTGGGAACTAAAAACTTAAGGTAAATTAGAGTGGGTCCTAGAGGCTATATTGGCCCTGTGCAAGGTGAGGTTATGAGAAGGCAGGGTAAGGTGATCAAGCGAGTGCAGAAGAGATGCACAGAAAGGAGCAGGGATGCTGAGGGGAAGGGGAAAGGACAGGGGAGAGATTTTTTGCCACCAGAAGACAAGAGATGGCTTTGTGTGGGTTTTGTTGTTCCTACCTCTCCTCCTAAGGCTGCCACAGTCCACCTAGTCAGGCAGGCTGAGACAGTGTCCGTAGAGTTGGTAGCTGGTATGTTTCTCCAGACAGGGAATGACTGAGGAATTGTTTGCAGTGTGGTCCACCTGCTCCAGGACTCTAGGTCCTTTTAGCACCAAAGAGGAATGGTAGGAGCAATGTTCTCCCTGGGAGGCCCAAATGTAATCACCTGGGGCACCGGGATACAGGGTGCTGGGCTGGTGGGTCCCAATCATGACTCCTGTGATGGGCAGGAACTTGGCATTAGTACCCAAAAGAACCAAGCCAGGAAGCAGGGAGAGATCCACAGATTACGCAATTTATAGTTGACAGTAAATGAACAAAATGAGGCTGCAAGTGTTAAACTTGAGTGACAGAGGGAAAAATCTTAGTTTTGCAGTTTAGGTAATGGAACCCTAACCCCACTAAAATCCATCATCCTGGCCTAATTGTTGATAAATAAGGTTTACCTCAGTCTTCTTTACACAACAGGGGCTAAACGCTTCCCAGATCTTCAGCTTCTCTCCCCTCTCGTCACCTC
The DNA here is from genome assembly GCF_000956105.1 of Propithecus coquereli. NCBI lineage: Eukaryota > Metazoa > Chordata > Mammalia > Primates > Indriidae > Propithecus > Propithecus coquereli. The sequence goes on along the minus strand of NW_012143856.1, from coordinate 3,978,050 downwards.
AGTGAGGCACAAAACTCTTTATTAATGGATTTTGGTATATATGGGGGTCCTGGAACCGACACCCCCTGTGTACAAAGGAATGACTGTAAGTAATTTTATTTCTTGAAAACTTCAGCCTAGAGAGAGGTTGAGTGGGGGGTGGAAATACTATTGGCCTCAAGGCTATTTGAGGCTGATCTCTAGTTCATTCAGATTTCTAGAAGATAAGAATGGGTAAGGACCCTGGAAAAAAGTTTTATTTTATCCCATTGGGCAACAAAGACTCCAGTAGCGGACAGATTGCAAAGCTGGTTAAAGCTGGGGCTGCCTGGAGAACTCCCATGTTGGGACTCCTGTCTGGGTGCACTTCCGACTACATCAGACTACCTGTCTGCCCTGAAGATCCTCATTGTAAGACAGAGCCAGGCCCCTCCTGCCATGCTTGAGAGCAGGTGCTCTTCCCACTGGTCAGGCTCGCCTATGTCTTGGGTCATTGCAGTGTCATTTATGTGCCCCTGCCCCCTATCATGTTCAGTTTAAAAATAAGAAACCCATTCTGCTCCCTTCTTAGAAAGCAAGACCAGAGTTTTTATGGAGAAAACCACCACATGCAAGAGCTTTTCTTCGTTCTTCAAGCTAACTGGTATCAGATCATAGTGACTGATTTTCCAATCTTTGAGGTCTTCTTGGGAAAGCAGAGTTAAACTTTCTAAGTGTGTGAAGAAAAGACAAATTTAATAGCTTCAAAATGTTTATTTAATCAACATTTGCACACTCCATGCTTCAGTCATCTCATGATACTCAAACAGAAGAGAATCATAATATGGTTCTCAGATACTTTGATTCTACTTTATATTTTAATCTATCTCTTGGCAGAGCTATGAAGGAAGTGATGTTTCTTTTTTTAACTTGTGCAGCTTTTTGATGAAGCATCCTGGGATCTCCATGGGAGGCCAGAATAAAACAGAGATAAGCCTCCAACATGAATGCCAGGGTGAAGTTACCTAACTCAGCTTTGGACTGTCCCCAACCCAAAATGTCCATGAATCCAAACCTCAGTAAAAGAGGTGCTCCCAGACTGAAGCAGCATCCAGGCAGGAACAAGGATGAGCTCCCATAATTAGGTTTGCAGAGAGGCAGGGTCATTTGGTGGTTAAAAACATGAACTGTGGAGTCAGACAGACTTGGTGCATTGCTATGTGATACGTTTATCACAATTAAGGAACCAACAACATTGGTGCATGAGTAAAGTAAGCACATTTTACTCATAGTTCACTAGATTTTCCCTAATGTCCTTTTTCTGTTCCAGGATCCCATCCAGGTTACCATTTAGTTATTATGTCTCCTCAGCCTCTTCTTGTCTGTGACAATTTTTAAGACTTGGTTTTGATTAACTTGACAGTTTTGAGCATACTGGTCAGGTATTTTGTTGCATGTACCTCAATTTGTTTTTTTCTTTTGAATAGTTTTATTACGATAGAATTCATATACCATAGAATCCACTCATTTAGAGTGTACAGTTCAATGGTTTTAAGTATATTCAGAGTTGTACAACCATTGCCACAATCAACTGTAGGACATTTTCATCACCCCAAAAATAAACTCTGTACCCATTAGTGGTCACTCCCAATTCCCCCCCAAATTCCCCTTCCCTAGGCAACCACTAATCTGCTTTCTATCTCTGTGGATTTGTCTATTCTGGACATTTCATATAAATGGAATCGTACAACATGTAGACTTTTCTGACTGCTTTCACCAATCATGATATTTTCAAGCTTCATCCACATTGCACGTCCATTCCATAGAAAGTAAACAGTGACGCTTGAAAGATGCACATAAGGAGGACTGAGTGTGTGTGGGGGGAGGCTTATACGTAAAGACGTACTCTGACACGTTTTATCTTTGGTTAGTTTGCTTCTTGACTTTAATATTGGTTCACTGTCACTAATTAACATGTTAATAATTACCCAATTGGGAAAATTTATTTATAAAAACACAAACTGGTTTACAATTAATCCAAATCAACCTGAGCTTGGGCCAACACTTTTCTATCCCAAATGTCAAATTTTGCTATCAAATGACAGTTAAAGGGAAGAAACTCTTATAATTTCTCAATTATTAAAATTCCTTTATTTCTTCTTCCGACCCTCCTAACTTTTTTAGGTTTGGTATTCATGGTGAGATTTTAAATCAATATTTAAGTGAATATTTAAAATATTTTTCTAAATCATAAATTGCAACTGAGCGCTCTTTAAGAACAAATGCTAGAAAACTTGGAGGCTAGTACAGATGGGTTAGGATAGGGCTTTTAGTCCCATCTCACCTCTATCATTTGTTGCAGTAAACTTGTGAGACTGAATGAACCAGTCATTAAGGGAAACAGAAAAGGTGAACCCAGCTAAATGACTACCATCCGGTTGATATATGGCCTCAGGCAAATTTACCTAACCTCATATAATCTCACAACTCTATGAAGTAGGTCTCATCATTATTATCTTCAGTTTGCAGACGAGAACCAGGCACTGAGTGCAAAGCCTTCAGAATCAAGCCTGGGCTGTAGAAAGTTATAGATAAGTATTGGTTAAATAAATATACATAAAAAGGACTGAAAGATTTAACAAGCTAATTGAGGCCATACTGTGTGTGTGACCTTGTCTGTGCTTTGAAACCACGCTTCTGAGTCTTTCAGCATCTGAGGAGCAAAGATGGTTAATGTCAAGTTATTTTCCAGATTAATAATTAAATTCAGATCCTCAGCTCCTTGATCACTGGATACTGCACACTTTTCACAGATACAGTCTTAAAAGAATTGCAAGTTTGGCGACTTTTACTATAGGAGCAGGGAAAAGAGGATGAACTATCCCTCATATCTGATCTCTACCTTGGCTTAATATAAGCCGACCAGTATATATAGACAAAAATGTACTTTCCGAAGTATTTTGTAACAGTCTTCTAGAAGTTAGGGGATTGCAGGACAAGGGTATTATTCTATGAAATTTAACTTCTGGTTCCTAAAGTCTGTCTAGTCCACAGAGCTAATATTTTTTTCACTGAAAATTAAGAGAAGATCTGAAGAAAGTTTCTGCCTCTGTATTTTAAGTAATAATTCTTAAACTTGGCAAATTTACCCATATTTTTGAACTTTCAAAAGCTGAGATGCTTTGTTTCAGAAAATGTATTGACAAGTGTATTAATACTGTGTCATTGAGCTTCGGAAAGCATAAAGATTTTATCTGTGTCTTCCCTATTTCTCCCTTTCTAACCTGTCTTCCTTATGCATACTAGAGAAGTGGTGTCTACTTTGAAAAATACTTTGGTATATTTATTGAAAAGTGTGTTTCTCGGTTTTAATTCTATTGGTATATTTCACAATTCTCTTTATAAAGGAAAACTGTTCATTAACTTTAATTCTCCCTTTCTTAAGTTTATGTAATAATACATGGACATACAGACCCTTGACTTACAAAGGATGATCATGGAAGAATGTTTTTAATAATACAGATAGCAAATGTCAATTGTCCGTCCAAAGGATGGTCAAATAGTGTTCATGCATAATCTAGTATACATGTAGCTGTTTAAAGGGGAAAAAAGCTCTAGGGGCTGATAATGTAAATGCATAATCATTTATATTTGAAAAATATATAATTATAGAAAAATGCATAGAAAAACTATAAACTCTCTAAAGTAGTTATCTTTGGGGTAGGTGAGTGGAAAGGGGAGAGGAATTGGGCATGGACATTTTACTCTGTTTTCTGTATGATAGAACCTTTAAGAGAATAAATTAATTACTATTTCCATTTCTGTATTATTTTTAAAGTCCACACTAGGGATGCAATGTTTCTTGCCTTTTGTGTAGGTGGATAGAATATTGCAAAACCGAAGAAAAAATGTCTTCCTCTTGAAGATTTTTTCCCCACTCTTCCATCTGAGCAGTGTTCTGGTACACATGCTTCTCTTCTCCAGGGGCTTGTAACTTCTGAAGGTCTTCCATTGCAATGTTAATACTTCAGATTTATTGCTGCATTTTCTCCCATCAAAATTTACTTGCCCCTCTCTCTCCTGGAGCTTTCCTCCCTATTAAATGAAAATGGGAACAACAAAAAGCTACTTTAAAAGCCTTTTGGAAGCAGAGCATCAGTGAATAATATATTAAAGAATAATTTTATCTTACCTGATAATGCTTAAAAAAATGGACTTTTTTCAACCCATTTAAAAATTCCATGTAACATGAGTACCTGCTTCACTTTTGTTCCAGGCTGGGGTTTGGTGATGCTCCAGCTGGCCCAGTCTAAACCCAAAACTGAAGTATGGATATGGAATCTCTGTCCTGACGCCCACACCCTGCAGTGTCCCAATGATGCTCTTGAATTTCCCCATGTGTAAAGGCTTCCTGAGCCTTCCAAGCCACTAGATGTGGGATGACCGGAGTCATTTGCACTTGTCATGCCTGGAAGGTTCATGGCCAGGTCTTTGAGCACAGGCAGTTCAGCATTTCTACCCTGGGAATGGCAACTACTGGCAAGTTGACCTCAGGGTCTATGGTGGGAATCGAGTCTGTGGCCCTTCAGAGCCTCTAGGCCCTGGGAAGTGGCTCTCATACTTGGTCCATCTGCCCTGCTCACCTTGACCCTTCTACATATCAGGCTCACTTTCTCATCTTCATCAGGGATGCAATCCCTGTAGCCAAATCCTTGGCTGTATGATCCCTCCTCACTCTCTGCCATTCCTTCTAATTCCTCTCAGAAGTTTGATGTCCCCCTGACTAGCAGTTTATTGTTGTACTCCCCCAAGTGTTAGTCCCAAGCAATGACTCACAGAGCAAAGAGTGAGTCTTATTTATATTTTATCTCCAATACTTAGTTTGACACATGGAAGGCACTCCATGATTGTGAAAAGAGGGAAAAAAGAAAGGCAGGCAGAAGTTTATGAGAAAGAAAGAGAAATTTATTTTGATTTCTTTGGCTCTCTTCCATGTCTGACACTCTTTTCTCTTGCCTCCTTGCCCTTTCTCATTTCATTTTCAATACCACTAATCTTAGTTTTTCTTTTCTCTCCCTACATCTCCATTTCTTTTTTATTCTCAATGTCTACTTCAACTCCATTTGTTTGAAGCTTCTTTCTGTGTGACAAACTCATGGTATGTCTCAACCTATTATCTTAAAAAAAATTTTTTTTTTTAGCTATAATAATCAGGCCACATGGAAAACATCATTTGACCAACTGCAGGGGCAGGGCCCACTGACTCAATGGGTTGAAGAAATTAGTTCTTTCCCAGCCTTGTCTTTCTGAATCCCAATGGGCCACGTAGGTTTGTCCTAACCCAATTTCTCTCTAGGTTCTTCTGTAGTCACCCTAAAGCTTTTCCAATTACCTCAACAAAGGAACTAACATTTTCAGGGTCCCAGATCCTTACCCTGTGTACACACTAGAGCTGGTTCCCATGAATAACTGGCCACCCACGTTTTGCCTGCTATTTGATTCCAATCTCATTAGTTGCCTTAAAACTCTTCCATTTATCATCAACAAAGGGACCAACCTTTTTCTCACACCCTGTTAATCATTTGATGTGGACACAACCAGGCTTATCCCTGTGTATAAAAGTTGTCTAGTTTTATCTTACCAAATATTTCATTGTAGGCCCCTCCATAGTTACCTAAAATAACTTCCAATTACCATCAACAAAGGAACTAACATTTTCTGGCTTGTTCCTGTTAACTAAGATCGGTCACCCACATTTTGTCTTACCACCCTTTCACTCTACATTTCTCAATAGTCTCTTACACTCCTGCTATTATCAGTAATAGGAGAGCCAACACTTCTCAGGGTTTAGCTCTCACTAATGTGGGCCCCACCTGGTTCTTCGGACTAAAGCATACTATTTTAAAGAGACAACCCCAGGACCCAATTCTTAGCCCAATTAAGAAGCTCTTCCTCTGTAAGCTGAAGAGGACTGCCTGTCCAACACCACAGCTTTTGTCCTTATATTCCTACCCATGCTCAGAAATCAACCCACCAGTATTGACATTTGTCAGCTCAATGTTCCCAGATCTAGCTTGGATGATTCGTATCTTCTGGGTATCCTTTCAGTAGTCCCAGAGGTGTTACTCAATAAGGGGTAAAACTAGGACCCTTGTTACATACCCATTGTCTGGCAGCTTCTCCCTTTCCTTGTACTTTCTTATCTCGTTGCTTTATGACACTTCCATATTTTTCCCTCTCTTGTCTCCGTGGTTTTCAGAAGTGACACCAGAGAATCACTCCATTAGAGTGAAAAGAGTGCCAGTTTTCTCAAATTCAACAGAACAATTCCTGATGTTCTGATCCCAACCTTAAAAGAAAATGACCAGCTCTCCAAAAGTACATGCTTCAGCTGTTTCATGTGGTTCTCTGACAGCCACGTTTCACCTCTCTCCGCCACCCCTTTTATCTTCTCTTTATCAAATGAGCAAAGAAAAAACTCAGGCGCTCCATCCCCCCACTGTGGACCCAGCCTACTGCTGCAGAGTCTGAAATTACCCTGTGGCCCTGCCATTCCACAAATCTACCTTGGGCACTGGGAAGCTCTGCTTTTTTTTAGGAGAACTCCTAAGATTCTGGAGCTCCAGTCTCCTTGCCCTGTCCTAAGGCTGGTGACACTTTTCCTCCTGTAGAGAGGGGAGTTCCTTAACTATACCATATGAAGTGTCTTATTTTTCTTTATGTCTCAATACCCAGCTCAAGCCTCAGAATTTTTCTTCCTTGTATAGAGAAGAGGCACCAAGAAATCTCAGATCTCACATCAGTCAGAGCTAAAGCAGTTATTAAGGAATTGACCATTTATATACACACACCCAGTTTATGAAGTGAATTGAGATTAGAATATTTTGCAATGAGTCCAATATTTTCCATGAATCCCTTCCTCCGGAGCAGTCTTCATTACAGATTGTGGCTCTGGGCCAGCCACACTGAATCTTGTTCCAACCACCTTTATCAGTCCAAACCCCATAAGTTTCTTAGCTAGATATGCTGACCCCTCCGTTAATTGTTGATTAAAAAGAAATCAATCTTTACCTGTTCCATTATCCCAGTAGGAAAGATAGCTAGGAAGCTAAGCCGAGATACCAAGACCACTGCTTCAGTGCTAAAGCTTGTAGTGCCAGGCACATTTCCAGAAGATGACTATGGGACATGCTTACAGACCCCTCTGAGAGCACTCTCTCCTGGAAAAGTTGGTTTTCAACACATGGTCCTTTTTTCAGTTCCCAGAGTGCACAGTTTTTCTGGCTACTGGATTCCAGTAGACCCCATGCCTCTGTATTCCATTTTTATGCTCACATGGACAAGGCCAATTCTTATCAGATTCCCCAGCAGTGATCCTAGTCTAAGCTCACTCAGTTTATTCAATCTCTTCTGGATTGGTGTTAGGGGAGCAATCATCTTTTAAGTTTTCCTTTAAGTTTTCCTTTTGCAGTTGTCTGAGCCAGGAGAAAAGATCCCCAGGTTATCCTTGCCTCTATGGAATTGTCATATCCCCAGAGATCTGCTCCAGGGTCCATAGGGTAGAGGTCAAGAAAACAATTATGGAATACTGGGGTCTGCAGTGATCTCCAAAGTGTGGGAATTTGGAGGTCATTCAGCCAATCACCAACTTTACTCAGCCCCACCAACTAGATCCACAGGTCTATTTACTTTCCATCTCATTTTTTTTTTTCATTTTGGGCATAGAATCCCACTAACAAACACCCAAAAAGAGAAGATCCTTTAAAAGGATACTACACTTTGTTATTCAAAGCTGTTCTTCATTATGCTAGGTAATTTTGTTGTAGTGTGAAAAAAAAGTTATTATACAGCACTAAATGAAAAAAAAAACCCAATTATATTTCCTCAATCATCATGTCTGGAGAAAAATATGGAGGCTGGTGGACCAGATCTCGAAGGAAGTGCAAAACTGAACCAGGTGGTGTATTAGGAAGATGGTTTTGTGCGTGTATTGTACAAATTGTGTTTTCCTTTTGAAATCATGATTTTTCATCATAGGAAACTATATACAACATAATCAGAAAATAAAATGAAAATATGTGGGAGAAGGAATTGCAACAGAAGGAAAAGGAGGTTGGTACTGTCAGGTGATGTGTTTTAACCACTGGAGCTCTACAGATCCCAGAGACTGGGGAGCAGAGCCATGAAGTAGGAAGAGCACAGGGCCTGGCATCAGAAGATATGAATTTGAGCCCAAGCTAAGTGAGAAAGAAGAAAGCAGCCCCTGATATCTGTCAGCTGGGAGCTGGCCTAGTGTTCTCCTGTTGAAGGTAAGCAATTTCACAGAACACCAACATCTGACAAAGTTATTCTGTGTCCATGATGGAGAGAGACAAAAATGAGACCACTCTATGATTATGTCTGAGCACAGACAAAAACGACATTGTGCAAAATGCAAAAATATTAAACATCCTCTCACCTGGCTCACATGAGTGACCACTGCTTCTCTGCCAATTATAGCCTTAGCTCCAGCCTGCTACATAAAAATTATCAACGTATCCAGGTATAGAACTTCCCCCATTATCTGAGAGCACCCAAATCCAGAACAAAACCATGCTTCATCAAATCTTCTCCAACACAATCCGTCGAACATGAGCCCACATCATAAAGTAAGCACTTGCTAGGAAACTCTTATTAAGAGGTCTCACAGCTTTCTGCTCTTACGGGTAAACCATTAAACCCAGCTTTGTTCAATTACAGTTGTGTTCTTGGCTGTCTTTGGCTGCATTTTACTTGCTCTGGATATTTCAGCAAAGTATTCAAACTTGTTATACTTTGATCTATTCAACGGAGAAGATAATCTCTGGAAGATAAAAATGAGAAATTACATGCTAAAGTATATTGCAAACCATACAATATTATGTACTCTTTATTTCCAATTCTCTGAAAGCATGATATTCTCTCACTTGGCATGGGCTCTCACATACTGCTCCCTCTGCCTGGAAAAACCTTCCCCCAGCTGCCTCCAAAACTCCTATTCATGTTTTGGCTCTGGATGCTGGGAATATTAACGTATTCATTTCCCATTGCTGCTGTAAGAAGTTACTATGAACCTAGTGGCTTAAAACAATACAATTTGTTCTCTTATAGTTGTGGCGGTTAGAAGTCTGAAATAGCTTTCACTGGGCTAAAACGAAGGTGTTGTCAGGGCTGTGCTCTTTCTGGAGGCTGTAGGGGAGAATCCAAGTCCTTGCCTATTCTAGCTTGTGGAGGTCACCTGCATTCTTTGGCTCATGGCCCGTTCCTCCATTTTCTAAGCCAGCTACAGGCAGTTGAATTTTTCTCACATCCCGTCACTCTGGCTTCTACTTCTGTTGTCACATCTCCTCTCGGACTCTCCTGCCTTCCCATTCACTTATAGGAAACTTTGTGGTCACATTGGACTCACCCAGATGATCCAGGATAATCTCATTTTATAGTCCTTCATGTCATCTGCAGAGTCTCTTTTGCTATGTAAGGTAACATAGTCACAGGTTCTGGGGATTGGGACATAGACATCGTTGGGGGTCATTCTGCTACCTCAATTAGCAATGAAAAAACAAAGCTCCTATATTTTAGTAGTGAGAGATTGGCGATAAACAAATGAGGAAATTTATAGTGACAGGTGGTCTTGCTATGAAGAAAATAAAGCAGAGTGAGGGGCTAGAATGTTGCTAAGGATGCTATTTTGTATAGAGCGGCCAGATAAGTCCTCTCTGACTGATGTGTGTGAGCCAGGACCTGAATAAAGTGAGGAGAGAGCCACGTGCTTATCTTGGGAGGAAAGATTCCAGGCAAGGAGGATGGTGAGAGCTGTAGGAGTCAGAGCAGACAAATAGCTGAGGCCAGATTAACATAAGGAGCTGTAGGCCACCCAGAAGTATTTTGCTCATTCCTGAGTGCTTACTAGCAATCTGACTGGAGGTCAGTTTCTCAGGATCAGTTTCCCTGGTGCACTTTCTAGCAAAACAAAGGTTTACACCTCCCTGAAATTTGTTCCTCCAATTCCCAGCCAAACTGTAAACCGCAGAGGGGCTATTGTGTTCACTTTGCATTCCTAAAGATCAGCATGGTGTCTAGGCACTCAAATGCTGTACAAATGGAAGGGTATACTGATTCAATTTAGGGTAAACATTCTTGAGGAAGAAATAGAACTTCTCAGGACAGGTTTGGATTTGAGATAGGCATGTGCCTCTGGTGTTTAGAGGACCCATTTTGTCTGGGTGAGTAGAAAGGCCTTATGACTTAGGTAGAAGAGGGTGGGCAGGCCTAAGGGGTGCTGTGGCTAGTAGCAGTGCTAAGTAGCTGCCAGTCCCACTGGTGCCCAAGATGCTGGTACTATATTAGCAACATTGACTGAGAGAGGCAGCAAGGGATGGCTGCAGCTGGGGAGAAGGGTGGCTACCTCATGGTGGGGAGGCAGTCCTGTCAGCCATGGTGGCAGGGCCAGCAGCCAGAAGTGTTAACAGCCCAACCAGGTAGATTGTCCACTGCTTAAGAGGAAGCCAATACACTGAGACAGCAGGTGTTACAGCAGAGAAACAATTTACTATCACAGGCATCATGCAAGGAGACAGGAGGAATTTCTCAATCTGCCTTCCTGAGAATTTGGGAGAAAGGGTTTTTAAAGATAGTTTGTTGGGCAAAGGACTAGGCAATTGGGTCTGCCAATTGAATGGGTTTGGGGTGAAATTGCAGGGGTGTAGAAATTGCCTTCTTGTGCTGAGTCAGTTTCTGGGTGGGAGTCACAAGACCAGTTGAGTCAGTTCCTTGGTATGGGCCTCTGGTCTGGGTGGGTCAGCCATTCCACTGGAATGCAGGGCCTGGAAGATATCTCAAAAACTAGCCTTAGGTTTCACAAGGGTGAGGTTGTCTATGGAGCAATGAAGAAAGCTGAGAATCTTTATGACCATCAGCTATATGATTCCTGAGTAGTAAGCAATTATGGTAAAGCAAGCTAGGGAACAATGGCTGGTTACATATATATATTTTAAGTATGTCTATACCTTTGTAGAGTTCAGGCCCCTACTACAGTTTCCACTTTGTGGCCCTTTATTAATTTTATAAAGGGCAGTTTTAGAAGCATGATCCCAGACTCCATTCAGAAAAAGTAGAGATGGTCATAGATATGAAAGGCTGAAGCAAGAAGTGGTGACATTGCCCCATTAGGGAATGGAAGAGCTTGGGGGGTGGGATCCAGCATTCAGGCTAGTGGGGGATCAGCTAAAGACTATGGATTTTGTCATCATGTCTTTGTTACACCCCAAGATTGCCATTTCTCAGTGGTGAGAAAGAACACACTACATGAATAAAATATGTCAGAACCAAACTCAGCCTGTGACAGCCTACACATTCCCCAGGCATCACTGCTGGGAGAGGTCACATGGGGAAAGCATATTTTATTATTCCAGTCTCTGATTCCCTCCCTCCCTCCCTCACTCCCTCCCATCCCTCCTCCCCTCTTGGACTAAATTCATTGCCGTGGTGGAGCTGGCTCTCACCAGCTGGCAAGAGCTGATTGTGCACATCTCTTCCCAAGTCCATATTCAGTGATGTCATGTTAGAAGCTTGATGTTGGCCATAGTGGGAGAATTTACACCATGTAAATGGGCAAATGCCATAATCAGAGCTATTCCTCCTTCGTGAGAACTGGTTGTTAAACATTTACTAGCATATCACTGGGTGTGGTAGAGATGTAAGCGTAGTGGAAATGCAGTGTAGAGGGTGGATCCCAGAGCCTGCTTGCCTTGGTTCGAATCCTAGTTTTGCCACTGTTAGCTTTGGCATGTCAGACAAGCTACTTAATTCCTCTGTGCCTCAATTTCTTCACCAGTGTAATAGGGATAATAATAATATCTGCTTCTGGGAAGAGTTTTGGTGAATAAATGAGTTAATGTATGTAAAGTGCTTGGAAGAGGGCATAGCACATATAAAGCATAGATACTATTCTAGGTGTTGTTGGAGCTGGTGATTTGCTAGTGATTGTATTTTCACCTTAGAGTGAATATATCTCAGCATCTCAGCTGCTGGAAGGCTCGTCCCAACAGTGGCTGGAGGTGAAGCCTGCTTGCATATGTGTCTTCCTTCCTGCGGTCCGGCCTTGACCCATTTCTGAAGAGAGTGCATAGCACGGACATTTTCCAGCCCTGCCACTGGTCTGTGTATCCTGTCATTGCCCCGGCACCCTCAAGGAACCCCTTGACCCTCAAAGCTCTTGTAATAGAATGGGACAGATGGCTGACAACCAACATCTGTATGAACATCTGTCATATGTGTGCTTTCTATACAACAGCCTAAGATATACTTAGAACTAGCTGTTCTTTTAAAAGGAAGGAGCCTATATTCCACTTAGAATGGAATGTTCAGCATTCAGTTCAGCCCTGTTTAATTGTGAAACCCAAATTATTTTATTATGAAATTACAGGTAGTAAATGATAAACAGGAAAAAACACTGTACTAAAAGTCAGTTTAAACCTGAAAGCTTAATTCTTGAGTCCTCATTCTGTCATTCTTTGTTTTGTTGGCCAGAATTCGATGAGAATTTAAGTATTTGGTGGTCAAATACCTAAAGGGCTCTTTTCCCTAGGAAATGTTTTTAAGAAAATCATGTAAATAAATATTCTAGTTCCTTTAATCAGATCTACTTATTTGAATTCAAGGTGCAGGGCATTTTACAACAAAAATAAATACAAAATATTTCTTGTAAGGAAACCTTAGATGACAGTGCATTGTTTATGTAGGCAGTGAGTTATGAAGATTTGAAATTATTGTAGAGTGGTCAAGGGTAGTTCGGCTTCTGGGAAGGGAGATCTTTGCTGGGAGTATTGGGTCAAATTGTTTTGGACAAAGCTGGTGACAGCAGTTAGAAGGTGATTTGATAAAAGAGGAATTGAGCTGAGACCTCCCTCACCTGAAGAAATTCTGGCACAGAAGGGAAGCAAAAACCTAATCTTTAAACATTCGGATTATGCAGTGGATGGGTCCCAGCTGGAAAGAGTTCTCACAGGGACATTGATTATGATTTGTGATTCATGGTGAGGAACCCTTGGAAACTTAAAAGAGGGAGTGGGCAACATTCTGTGTGTTTTTTCTCTTGTTAATGCAAACTATTTCCTTCTCAGCTTTGTCTTCTTTCACCTCTGGTTCCCAATCATTGTTCCTGTTATTTCTCCTTTCCGTTCTCTTCTTCCCTCCCTCTCCTCTCTAATCCCTCTCTGCCTGCGGTGATGTATTTTTGTCACTATCGTGCTAGTTTCTTTGAGTTATTTGGTGACCTGAGTTAATAAAGGTTGGCCTTCATACAGTTAGCATCTGTATTAGTTTGCTTAAGCTGCTGTAACAAAATACCACAAACTGGGTGGCTTAAATAATAGAAATTTATTGTCTTACAATTCTGGAGGCCAGACATTCAAGATCAAGTGTCAGCAGGGCTGTTCTTTTTGAGGGATGTGAGGAAGAATCTGTTCCATGCCTCTCCTCTAGTTTCTGGTGCTTTGCTAGCCATCTTTGGCATTCCTTGGCTTGTAGATGTATCACCTCCATCTCTGTCTCCATCAGCACATGGTGTTCTCCCTGTGCACATGTTTGTCTCTGTGTCCAAATTTCCCCTTTGTATAAGGACACAGTCTTATTTGGATAAGGGCCCACCCCAATGACCTAATTTAAACTTAATTACCTCTATAGAGACCATATTTTCGTCCTTCTCTTCCCAGTTCTTCCCGGAGTCGGGAAAAGCTGTGTTGAGAGGGTGAAAAAAAAAGAAAAGAAAGACCGTATTTTCAAATAAGGTCACTTTCTGTGGTACTGGGGTTAGGACATCAACATATGTTTTTTGGAGGACAGTTTCACCCATAATAGCATCTAAGGGTTTATATATACAGCAAACAGATTTCTACATGGTTCAAGAAAGTAATTACACATGTTATTGCTCATTTATTTTGGGCTCTGTAAATGTATGAGATGTATACATTATCTCATTTACTTCTGAAAACAACAAGATGGATGCTACTATCATCCCCATTTTACAGATAAAGAAAGTGAGACCTTGATTGAATAAGTGATCTGCCCAG
>NW_012143856.1:3941445-3963710 GCF_000956105.1 Propithecus coquereli | reverse complement strand
GAGACGGGGTCTCGCTATTGCTCAGGCTGGTCTCAAACTCCTGAGCTCAAACAGTCCACCCACCTCGGCCTCCCAGAGTGCTAGGATTACAGGTGTGAACCACCACGCCTGGTCACTTTTTAATTTTTAAAAACAAAAAACTAAGACAGAAACACACGCATTAGGTTAGGCCTACAAAGGGTCAGTATCAATATCACTGCTTTCCACCTCCACATCTTGTCTCACTGGAAGGTCTTCAGGGGCAATAACGTGCATGGAGCTGTGATGTCCTCTGATAACAATACCTTCTTCCGGAATACCTCCTGAAGGACTTGCCCAGTGCTCTTCTTGAGGAGGTGTTAACTCTTTTTAGAAATTCCACAGTGATATGTTTGGTTTTCTTTTTTCATCATAGATTTGCTTGTAAGCAGATAATGCACTATGAACATTCCTCTCTATTAATAAAAACCTTTCACTGTTGGGTGTCCATGTTTTTAAACTTTTTAAGGATCTTGTTGAGGTCTACAATTTCTTCTTCCAGTTTGTGGCTTGTTTTTTCACTTTCAAAGTAATAAACATTTGCTTTTATGAATAGCACTTTTTTGTATTCTTTACATTCCTATTCTGAGGTCATAAAATATTCTTCTTTTAATCCATCTGGCTGAGGTCTATAGTGTAGAGTTGAATTGAAACAATGATTGAGGGAATATTAGTTGCTTTGTTATACTGCAGACTGGATGACTTAAGCAATAGAAAGTTGTTTTCTCACAATTCTGGAGGCTAGACGTCTCAGATTGAGGTCCTGACAAATTCAGTTTCTGGCCAAGGCTCTCTTCCTGACTGGCAGATGGCCGCCTTCTTGCTCTTTCTCATCTGGCCTCTCCTTTATGTGCATGGAGGGAGAACTCTGGGGTCTTTTCCTCTTCTTAGAAGGACTTCAGTTTTGTTGGATTAAAGCCCCATCCTATGACCTCGTGTAACCTTTATTACCTCCTTATAGGCCCCAGCTCCCCAAATACACTCACATTGAGGGGTTAGAGCTTCAATATGTGATATGTGAATTGGGGCAGGAGGGCACCATTCAGTCCATAATGAGGCACATATTTTGTTCTTTTACTTTAAAGGGAATACTTCTATCATTAAGAATTAGGTTTGCCCTTGGTCTTTAGCAGATGATTTTTATTAAGGTAAGCAAGTTCCTTTTTATTTCTAGGTTTTTTTAAAAAAATTTAATTCTCAAAAAAGCTTCATTTTTTAAATTTAGCTTTCTGATTCTATGCTTGGGCCTTCAACACTTTCAAAACTATTTTCTGCTCTTTGATAAGGACAGTGCACTTGATCATGTCATGAACATATTTAGCACACATGGAACCACCATAGGCCCTGCTGATAAATTTTTTTGTTATAGACAACCTCATAGGAACTTTAGGTCTCATGGCACAAACCCCTCGAAGTTTGCCTGGGCACATGCCACATGCAGGTTTTAGTGCTTTCCCAATTCTATTACCAGGAGTTTGGGACAGCCTAGTTATTTTAGAGACTGTATTGTAGGAAAGTCTACAACAGTACGTTAAACGCTAGACCATTTTGAGTGTCTCTAGATAGCATCCCAGGAAGAGCTATTCCTAGTTTGGTAAGAGGTTTTTTTGGTTTTGTTTTGTTTTGTTTTTTAAGTCATAATTGCATATTGAATTTTGTCAAATGCTTTTTTTATGTAATACATTTATTGAAATGATTATATATATGATTTTTCTCCTTTAATCTATTAATGTGATGAATACATTTGTAGATTTTCTGGGGTTAAACTACCATTTTATTTCCAGTATAAACCCAACTTGGTCAAGATGTATTATCATTTTTACACTCTCCTGGATTCATTGTGTTAATACTTTAAGATTTTTGCATTTATGTTCATGAGTGAGATTGGCTTGTTATATTCCTTTCTCATGTTGTACTTGTCTGGTTTTGATTGTGAGTTTATACTTATCTCATGGAATAGACTGAGGTAGTGTATTCTTGTCTTCTTCTCTGGAAGAGGCATTGTAGTTCAGTGGCAAAGAGCGTGGGTTCCCACGGTGCCAGAATGTGTGTGGATGGGTCATGTAGCTATAATTCCCAGGTATAGTGAGAATAACTTGGGATGAGGCCAGTGGGTCTGTACTACCCAATCTCAAATTCCTTTTCAGAAATCTCCATATGATGCAGTCTATTAAGGTAAACACTATAAAAAAAATTTATGTATAAACTTTTAAATAGCCAGGCTCTACTCACTGTTGAATGACATTATTATGTTCTCAAAGGCCTAAATTTTCTCAATGTTTCCACTTTAATCAACGTTATTATAAACCTTAGAAACGTCACTATAAAAATGTAGAGTTGATCCAATATCCATAGAAAATAGCTACAGCATGTTCAAATATTTACGGTAATACCTGGATGCCCGCAGCATATCCTTTCTTCTCAGGAGGCCGGATAGGAAATAAAGGAGAATTTTTAGAGGTGCAAATTAAAGGGCAAAAATCCATAGATTTTCCCATTGCATGAGACTTCCCTCGTGTTACCCTGTGTCTCTCTAGCTGTCCATGAGAAACCAAACCTTTATTTGTTGGCAGGATTGTCCTCAGAGCTTCAGGACTAAATAGATGTGGAGAAGTATTGTGAGATACTTTACTAGTGTTTCAGTGCTTCGCTTTCACTGTGCCTCTCGCTCCTCTGCTTTAGAGGGTGACAAATGCAACATCAAAGGGGAAACCTCACTTCTCTGCTGTCAGGAACAGATGTTGGAGTTTTCAGAGCTGTAATTGGGTATGGCTTTTTTTTTTTTTTTTCAGATTTCTTCCATCTTATAATTTTGAATGAAGCTCAAAGGGAAGCTGCCCTATAAAGCTAAAACTTTGAAACTCAAAGATTCCAAATGAAAGTGTTTCTGTTTTGTATATTTATATTTTTATATTTAAAAGCTCCAAATAATAAAACTTTTGCCATAGCCTCAAGCTCAGAAATTCTTTCCTCATCTGTGTCTAGTCTACTAATGAATCTACCAAAGACTTTCTTCATTTGTTACAGTGTTTTTGATCTCTAGCAATTTGCAAAAGTTCTTTCGTAGAATTCCCGTCGCTCTGCTTTCATTACCCATCTGTTCTTACATGTTACATACTTTCTCATTAGAACTCTCAGCATATTAATCACAATTGTTTTAAATTTACAGTCTGATAACGCCAATATACCTGCTATATCTGAGTCTGGTTCTGATGCTTGCTCTGTGTCTTCAAACTGTGTTTTTTGCCTTTCAGTATGCCTTGTAATTATTTGTTGATGTCAGACATGATAGTCTCGGTGAAAGGAACCTCAGTAACCAGGCCTTTAGTGGTATGGTGGTAAAGTGTGGGGGAGGGGAGCCTTTCCATAGGCCTATGATTAGGGCTCAGTGACCCTTTACCTCTGGACTGTGAACTTCACACTGGTTTCTTAACCCTCCTCCCCTATCTTAGGTGGAACAAGATGGCTAGAGGAAGCTGGAGTTGGATAGTTCCCTTCCCTCACGTTGATTAGGCTCTGATAAAACTCCAGTAGGTCAGGCTCTGATAAAATAGTTTCTCCTTTGGGCAGGTCTTGTTAAGAACAGAATGCTCTGGCATTTTTCAAGATGGTTACTTTTCCCCTCCCCTTGCTGGAAGCACAGGGGTTTTTCTTTGATATTCACTGTAAGAAACTTGTAGAGCTCCAGGAAATAAAATTCACAAAAGTGTGAGACCCTCCTAAAGTTTTTAATCTCAGATTTGTCTACACTGAGCCTCTAGCATTTCAACAATTATAGTTCAGGGCCGGGCACTGTGGCTCATTCCTATAATCTTAGCACTTTGGGAGGCAGAGGCAGGAGGATCACTTGAGGTCAGGAGTTCAAGACCAGCCTGAGTAAGAGTGAGACCCCATCTCTACAAAAAATAGAAAAATTAGCTGGGAGTTACTGGTGCACGCCTATAGTCCCAGCTACTTGGGAGGCTGAGGCAGGGGGATCGCTTGAGCCCAGGAGCTTGAGGTTGCTGTGAGCTATGGTGATGCCAGTGCACTCTAGTCTGACAACAGAGTTAGACCCTGTCTCAAAAAAAAAAAAAAAAATTACAGTTCAGGTTTCCATTCCTGTGGAGGTTTCTGCCCCAGTAAGTTGTACTTCTCTGTATCTGCTGGTCTTTCTAAGTTTTGACGCAGCAGTTTTCCCTGGGATCTCTTCTCTGATGGATCTAAGAAGAGTTGTTGATATTTTTCATTTGTTCAGCTTTTTACTTGTGAGGACAGAGTAGTGACTTCCAAGCTCCTTACATGCCTGACTGGGAACCAGCAGTTGATTCTTCACAGAACTCTTTAAAGTTAAAAAACTTCTAAGTTAACTCACTCTTAAGCTCTAAAAACACTTTTCAGAGATATTAGCAGTGTGCCTAGTAGTCTAGGGGAAAGAGTACCTGGTGTTTGGAGACAGATAGGCAACATAATGGTGATTATATTTATTACAAGAGATAATGTCAAAACAAAACAAAACAACCCACTGACTGCATTTGAGAGAATTAACCAGAGAACATAAAGCACTGTGAATAGTTTAGAACGAAAGCTAATGCAAGCAAAATGCAAAGTATCATAAATTTGTTGTGGTAAATTTTATGTGTCAGCTTAGGCTAAGTCATGTTGTGTTAACAAACAGCCCCAATATCTCAGTGGCTTGTGATAACCAAAGTGTATTTTTCACTCAGGCTCCATATTGATTGCAGGTCAGCTGTGGCTTTGCTCCATGTGCTCTTTATTCTGCAACTCAGGTTGAAAGTGTGAGCTCCTTCCCTGACATGCCAGTCAAAGGAAAAGAGAAGCTTTTGTTAAAAAGGGGCAACAGCAGCTCTGCTCATATTTCTTGGCCCAAAGCAAGAACTCTGCATTCAATAGGGTAGGGGAGAATATAGCATAGGAAAGGGAACTACAAATCACATGGCCTAGCATGACATCAGTGTGGTGGAAAGTATAATCTTCCCACAGAAAGGGGCAGCACATATTTTAAACAGTAATACGATTTGCCGTGTAGGTTCTACGAAGTTCCTCCCAAGTTTATTGTGAGTTGGCTATTTAGAATCCTCTTATCTAGGACTTTCCAGTACTGTGATCACTACTGCGCAAAGTTTTTATTGGCTGCCTCGATACCTACTTTGAGGCTGAGTTCCTTTACATTCAGTTGCTAGAGGATAAGGGGATGAAGGAATTCCTCAGATAAATGTCTTTGTGAGGAGTCTTGGGCATGTGGTGAGATTGAAGACACAGCAATTTCTCTCAAGGTATTTACAGCCTGGTTTTCTAAATAGTGCCTCTCCAGGAAGTCCTTGGTGTAAGCATATGTTCCTGGAATCTGTGAGACAGATGGCAGAAAAATGACTCCTCTTTTATTCCACATTGAGTTTGGTTCTTGAGAAGCATGTGGTTCCTGTTGCCATCGATAGCATTTGTGTAATAATAAGAAAATATGCTGACAGAATGATGGTCCGTTATTTCAGTTGTATAGGATAAAACTGCTAAATGGGCAGGATTAGGAACAAATTAAGTATAGGTAAACTGTCTTAAATAAATGGGTAGAGAAAATGCCAAGAAGTGAAAGCAAAAACTGCTTGTTTAGTAATAACTAGAGTACAAATCATCAAAATCAGGTCAAAATATTGAAATAGAATACAATAGTTTTGCAGGGGCCACTAATGATATCATACGATGAATTAAGGAATATGACCCATTCGATTCTTTTTATTTAGTTTTTTAATCTTTTTAGAAATGAGGTCTCATTCTGTCACCCAGACTGGAATACAGTGGCACAATCATAGCTCACTGCAGCCTCAAACTCCTGGGCTCAAGCAACCCTTCTATCTCAGCCTCCCATGTATCTGGGACGACAGGCATGCACCACCATGTCTGGCTACCATTTCTTATTTTTTGGAGAGACAGGGTCCTACTATGTTGCCCAAGCTGGTCTCAGATCCTCCTGCCTTGGCCTTTGGCCTCCCAAAGTGCTGAGCGTGAGCTACCATGCCCTGCCTGACCCATTCAATTCTTTTGTTTTGTCTTTTTTTTTTTGAGACAGAGTCTTGCTCTGTTGCCTGGGCTAGAGTGCCATGGCATCAACCTCAAACTCCTGGGCTCAAGTGATCCTCCTGCCTCAGCCTCCTGAGTAGCTGGGACTACAGGTGCTCACCACCATGCCTGGCTAATTTTTTGTTTCTATTTTTAGTTGCCTGGCTAATTTTTTCTATTTTTAGTACAGACGGGGTCTCACTCTTGGTCATGCTGGTCTCAAACTCCTGAGCTCAAGCGATCCTCCCGCCTTGGCCTCCCAGAGTGCTAGGATTACAGGCATGAGCCACTGCGCTCGGCCCCATTCAATTCTGTAAACCTAAAGTTATAAAAGACTTCAATTAAAAAAAAAGTTATTGTAGTAATTCCCCTCCCACCCTTAACCTTATGGGATGTGTTCCAAGATCCCCAGTGGATGCCTGAAACCTTGAATAGTACTGAACCCTCGATATACAGTCATGAGTTGCTTAATGACAGGGATATGTTCTGAGAAATGCATCATTAGGTGATTTCTTGGTTGTGCAAACATTGCAGAGTGCACTTACACAAACCTAGATGGTGTAGCCTACTACACACCTGGGCTATATGGTACAGCCTATTGCTCCTAGGCTACAAACCTGTACAGCATATTACTGTACTGAACACTGTCGGCAATTGTAACACAATGATATTTGTGTATCTAAACATTTCTAAATATGGAAAAAATTCAGTGAAAGTATGGTGTTATAATCTTGCAGAACCACCACCGTGTGTCAGTCCATCATTGACTGAAACGTCATTATGCGGAGCATAACTGTGCTGTGTTTTCTCTACACATACACATCTATGGTAAAGTTTATTTTATAAATTAGGCACAGTAAGAGATTAACAACAGCAATAATAAAACAGAACAATTATAACAATATATTGTAATAAAGTTAGATGAATGTGGTCTCTCTCAAAATATCTTATTGTACTGTACTCACCCTTCTTCTTTTTGTGATGAAGAAGCGACAGAGTGGAATGACGGGAGATTTCACTGCACTAATCAGAACAGTGCGCAATTTAAAACTTATAACATTTATTCCTGGAATTTTCCATTAATAGCTTTGGACCACAATTGACCCTGTGGTAACTAAAAACGAAGAAAGCGAAACCATGGATAAAGGAGAATTACTGTATTTCTTCTTTACATTTTGGCTAAAGACAACTCTTCTAATTCTTTATTTTTTAAACCTGTGAAGGTAGAACTGATTCCATAGTTTAGTGTGACTGGAGCGGCTCCACTGCCAAACACTGACCTAGCTGTTGCATTTTCCTGTTACCCAGAAAAACGTTTGTGGTCTTCCTATTTTGTTGTTTTTAGTGTATTAATTTATCTCCACTCAAAGTCCCCTGCATATAACTGCTAGATGACTCACAACACCTTTGCCTAAGCAGTGTCTTTCTAGATAGCCAGAGGGAAAAATTCTTGCAGATGAAACTACCCTAGCGCTGCTGGATTTGAAGAGGCAGATGGTGGCTGGATTTTATGAGGCCCCTTTGCTCTCTTTCTCATTTTCTGCCTGTTTTTACATTAATCTCCTCTGTGCAGATCTGGCTAAGTGTGCGAAGCACCCTTCAAGGAGGTGCATTAATGATAAGCTGAAATCTGGGTCACAAGAGAGCCTTACTGCCTTTCATTTGCAGTCTGGGAAGCCCCTTTGGCCTTTACCATATTAAAGTTTTACAGCAACTGTGATGTTTAGAGAAAACACACATGCAGCACGGGGGTGGAAGCCTTGCCATTCTTCTCAGCAGAGGGCCTCCCAGCAGGCTGGATTTATTGAACTTTTTGTTTTCCTTCACCATTTGGGTTTCCAAATACTTTTTATTAGTTCAGTCTTTAAGGCCAAAAAATCCAGCCAAATTGTAACAAAACACTGCAGCCTCAGTCCCCCGAAGCCAAGAACAACTGCCGTACTTTTCCAACTTGGCTGCAAAGCAACATCTAAGTCTCCTCCACTCACCTCCCAGCCGAAGAGACATCATACCCGCAGTGCTGGCATTCTGTGAAGAAAATGTAAATAGTGTATCTTGCACCTCTTTTTTCCCCCAATATATTTTGCTTTATGTTAATGTTTCTAGTTTAGGAGTAACTGAAGTGATTTCATGATGCTTAACAAAGCAAGATTTGTTCCTTAGTCTGGGGTCATTCATTCATTCAATAAGTATTTGCTGAGCATATGTGGCTCTAAAAACTCCTCTCAGGTAATTGTCAGGTTGCCTCTTTTCTTTAGTGATAGATCTTGTATTTGTGTTTTTTGGACTGCCCTGATCATAGTTCTGTGAGCTATATAAGTGCTGGAAATTAAGTTGCCAGTTTCTGGTCAATTTGTTACGTGGCTTTTCAAATTGTTCCATAGAGAGTTTATGTTCTTGGAAACAGAGGGAAGAAGTGTGGGTGTCATAACTCTGACTTAAATTCTCACTCAACAGTAAGATGAACTGTCAGGTTTTAGTAAACATCCCCTGCTTTTCACACCGTGCTGGGGTGAGGCATAGTGTGGTATGGTACGGTCTGATGTAGTACAGTATAGTGGGTGGATTTCAGATTCACTCAATAGCTCAGGCATCAACTTTGCATTTTCTAGCTTTGGGGTATCGGGTAAATGTCTTAGATGTCTGAGCCTCAGTTTACTTAAAGCAATAGAAATGTTTGTGCTTGAAGTTGCTGAAAAAAATTAAGTGAAGCACTGTGGGTACTCATTAAATGCTCATTAACTGTTGTTCTTTCCTAAGGCAACCTAAGAGAAACAAAGGAAGTAGAAAGCTCATTCCTTGCTCTCAGGAGCTAATAGTCTAGTTTGGGAGATGAGACACAGACTATGTAAAACCACTGGAGGAAATGCTTTTGAGAAGAAGCTGAAATAGCATTAGTTAACTTACTCTGTTCCCTCATCACCACCAATTCTGGAAACGAACTACTGACTTTTCTTTTAAAAATGTGTTACACTTGATATCCAGAAAGCTTTCTACAAACCTACAACCCTTTTCCTTGGGGGATATCAAAGGCTTGCCTTTTAAATTAGGTTCAAACACATATATACACATGCACACAAATATTATAGTGACTTTAGGGCTCCATTAGGATGTTCAGCTGAAAGTTGTGCAAATGTTTGATCCATCTGGTGACAGCTCATAAAACGTGTTATTTCCACTGTTTGCAAATAATAATCTAAATAGAAATCTGCCTGAAGAGATTCTATTAATGTGTATGCACTGTAAAGCAATTTCCTTGCAATATTATACATTAAAAGAATTGAAACCCTCCTTACATTTGTAAATGTATAAATGTTTTTATATTATCTGAGGTATCATTTGATAGTGCTTGGTCAATGCAGGTATGATCTCTAATAGGGGCTTCTTTTTGAAATGATTATTTAAAATCTTCATTGGTCTTATGCCAGCAGGTTCAGTGGAAAAAGCAAGGGCTCTGAAGCTAGTGAGACTTAGGTTCTAATACATATCCCTTGGAATGAGGTATTCAAAATTTGCTGGGATGGTAGTAGTCACATTTGCATAGGGAACATCGAACCTGCTGGGAGTAAGGATTGAGACCTTTGCCTTTTCATGTTAACTGCTGTTAAAACATCTCTGGGCTGAGCATGGAAGCTCATGCCTGCAATCTTAGCACTTTGGGAGACCAGACAGGAGTATCACTTGAGGCCAGGAGTTTGAGACCAGCCTGAGCAAGAGCGAGACTCTGTCTCTACAAAAGATAGAAAAATTAGCTGGGCTTGGTGCTCTGGAGGCTGAGGTGGGAGGATTGCTTGAGCCAGGAGCTTGAGGTTGCAGTGAGCTATGATGACTCCACTGCACTCTAACCCGGGAGACAGTGTGAGGCTCTGTTTCAAAACAAAAACAAAACTCTGATGATTAAAATATTCCCCAAATGGAGATCAGTGTAAGAAAGCCTACTTGGGACCTCTCCATGGGGCACTTACTAGGAAAGTGAACCCCAGTGCCATGCCAGTGCCTCAGTTATCGTGGGGAAGGACATGGTCTGGACACAGTTTGTGACTGAAGCTGGACTCTCAAGCCTTATTCTTTGGTGGTGAGCTTAAATGCTTTGGGGGAAGTCTTAATGACCAGCTGGGGTGTCTGCTGACTTTACATCTCACAAAGTTGCTGGTCTCATACACAGGGGCAGTGTGACTACAGGTTCTTAGGAAAGATTCTGGGGGCAGGGAACAGTTGTGCTATTCTGAAGCCTTGAGGTGGCACTCCTGAGCTTCTACTCCATTAGGGAAATTGGAGGAGAGGGTGTGGAGGTGGGAGGGTGAACGGTGGGGAACAAGGTGAATCCTGGTGCGGTGACAGCCAAAGAAGACTGATGGAGTGCTTAAAGCAGTCAGAGATTGTGGACTCTTAATCACCCCTCCCCTTGGAGACGGAATTAACAAATTAATCAATAGAGGAGTTGGAACTTGTTCTGCCTCCGGTTCTGATTCTCTCTCTGGTCTGATCATTTTAAATGAGATAATATACATATGAACCTAGGAGAAAGAAACAGGAATAGCTTATTTGGCTAACCTTTTACTTGCTGTGGGATTGCCTGTTGCTCAGATGTCAGTGGCCGCTATTCCTGAGCCCCTGCGCAGCTCAGCTCAGCTGCCCCTCTACGAGCTCCTGTGTCTTTTGGTGTATTTTTTGAGGGGAGAAATATAAACTTTGGTCCTTTCCTTGATTACCCTCCCTGTGTTAGAGTATTCTCTGGGGTAGAGAATTCAGAGCTCTACATGGCATTTTTCATGACTTTCTGAGTGAACTTGGGTAAGTCTCAACCTCAGAGGCTGTTGGGGGCAAAACTATTTATTTTACTTGCTTTATGTGTTTGACGATAAAGTGAGAAAATGCATATGGAAGTGCATTGCAATAGGACTCATTATTAGAAATGGAAGAATGCAAAGCATTCAGAGAAAAGTATTTTTAAGGTTTCCTAGAAGATCAGAATGAAGTTTAATATTCCCTCAAAGTAAATAAGTATTTCTGTGTTAAAGCCCACCAATGAAAGACCATCAGGAACACATTTGTTCAGATTTGTTTTTCTTGCTGTTGCAAGACTGGAATCACCTTAAAGGAATGCTGAGGAGTTGGGAGAAGCTTCTTATGGGACATGGGTGGGTACTGGATGATTCAAGGGGAGGCTTAAGGAAGTGGGGACCAATTCTGAACTGGATGTTTCAGGAAGCAGGGGCAATTTTGGGATGGTGTGTCTTAATCATTAAGATAGAAGGACCACAATTGGATGGGAGTTATCCCTGGTGAAGTAAAGGAGCAGCAGTCACTCATGTTAGACAGAAGAGGGGGATATTTCACCATTTTTGTGGTTGCAGAATGGCCTTATCTGTGTCTCCTTCCAAATACAGGCACGGAGTGGCCTTATTTAGACATTGTTTCTATTCTATGAGTGTGGTTTATGTTGCATTGGGAACATCATGGCCAGCAGGCCTCTTTTTTACTTTCTTACCTGGTTTAAGGTATGAATATTTATTTATTCCCACTTCTGGAAGGCAAAGAAGGAAGTCATGTTCTAGAGGGGGGCCACAGCTGAACACTAGGATAGAGGGTCTCTAACTGGGTTTTGGAGATTGTTTAAAGGACAAGAATTAAGTTACGGGGCCAAAATAGGAAACAATAACAACCAAAAGCCAGGAAGTGGAGCATACTAGGCAAGGTAAATGGGAGATTACCCTAAAGAGATTCCAGAGGTTGAGTGCAGCTCCTCTTGCAGCATGAGTTTGTGCGCAGCTACACATAAGGAGCACGCTGGTACATATAAAGAGCCCACGGGCACATGTAAGGAGCACGCTGGTCCATGTAGGGAGCTAAAAAGGGTGAACAGAATTCCTGTTTCCTGACTTCAAAACTACCAACCAGATTCCCTCCCCAACTCCAAGGCAAAGTTACTCGTTTTACCTCCCTGCGATTTTACCTTCCAATGATTTTTCTTATAGTCTATATCTATATACATAATGTTCATTTAAACCTTTACTTTAACTGGATAACAATGAGAGGGGTAAACAATTAACATTGGTTACTTCTGGGAAGTGATAACTTAAGGGTTTAAGGAGACATTGTCACTCTTTGCTTTATATGCTATGTATTGTCTGAATTTTATGGGCTAATTTATTTATTTAAATATTTTATTTTTAATTATTTTGGGTACGTAATAGTTGTATATATGTACAGGGTACATGTGATGTTTTGATACAGGCATACAATGTGAATTAATCAAATCGGGGTGATTGGGGGATCCATCACCTCTGGTATTTATCATTTCTTTGTGTTAGGAATATTCCAATTCCACTCTTTCAGTTATTTTAAAGTATATCCTAAGTTATTGTTGATTATAGTCATTTCGTTGTGCTATCAAATATTATTCATTCTATCTATCTAACTACATTTTTGCACCTATTAACCATCCCCACTTTTTGCCCCTGCTCCCTGCTACCCTTCCCAACCTCTGGTAATCGCCATTCTACTCTCTGTCTCCATGATATCAATTGTTTTTAATATTTAGCTCCCACGTATGAGTGAGAACATGTGGGATTTGTCTTTCTGTGCTTGGCTTATTTCTCTTAACATAATATTCTCCAGTTCCACACATGTTATTGCAAATAGCAGGATTTCATTCTTTTTTATGGTTATATAAATTCCATTGTGTACAGATTTCTTTATCTATTTATCCATTGGTGGACACTTAAGTTGATTTCATATCTTGGCTGTTGTGAATAGTGCTACAATATACATGGGAGTGCAGATATCTTTTTAGTATGCTGGATCCCCTTGCTTTGGATATATATCCACAGTGGGATTGCATATTCATATGGTAATTCTATTTTCAGTTTTTTTGAGGAACCTCCATACTGTTCTCCATAGTGGTTGCACTAATTTACCTTCCCACCAACAGCGTACAAGGGTTCCCCTTTCTCCACATCCTTGCCAGCATTAGTAATTCCCTGTCTTTTTGATAAAAGCCATGTTAACTGGAGTGAGATGATATCTCATTTTAGTTTTGATTTGCATTTCTCTGATGACTAATGATGTTGAACATTTTTTCACATACCTCTTGGCCATTCGTATGTCTTCTTTTGAGAAATGCCTATTCAGACCCTTTTAGGCTAATTTATTTTTAATTAAATTAGTACATTAAAAAAAAAGTGAAACAACTTAAATGGTGGTGGTGGTAGTGAATTGTGATTTTATGGTGATGCTCTCTGAAAGATGATCTTAGAATATTATTATTATTTCCTTTTTTTTTTGGAAGGGAAAGTCAAAATTCCCTCTTGTGAAGGGGATGGTGTAGGTGGCTTGGATTTGTTTAAAAGATAGTTTTGATGAAAAGCTAAAATCATGATTCTAATACCATATAAAATGAAGAAAGTTAAGGATTTTATTTGATTTGTTAACTGGTGGGGAACAAGTAAGACGTACAACCAGTTCAGAAGAATTCAAAGAGTAGACACATGTCTAGGCAATGAGGAATGATGAAATGAATTTGCTTAATAAATACAAAACTGGCTTCTCAGAAAGAGAAGGATATCAATTTGCACATCTCCCTGACAAAATTCAGTTATAGTCTATGGACGAGAGTCATTTGCATTGCTATCAGTTACCTACATTTACAGAGCTGTCCAGTTACAAGATGCACTTAACAGGACACCCAGTACCTTATTTGCCCATTTCAAAGTTTTTAATGTTTTCCTGCCAGCTCAGAATAACGTTTGTTAAAATTCAGATGTTTCTGCCTGAGAACTGTACTTAAGATTATGTGTGTAAAAGAGAAAAGGGAGAATACTAAATGAAATAACAAATTGGTTATTTATCATAATTCTATTCTGATGTTTATGTTATGGGTGGTAAATGACCAACCAAAAATGATTATTAAATTTGCATTTATTTTCTATTTTGTCTTTGGGAATGGGGAAGAGAGCAAAGTATCTATTGTGATAAACAGGATACTACATTAAAAATACTCAATTTCTTTTTTAATGATGGTTTATTCCTTTACTCCTTTGGGTATGTTTTTCAGAGAAAAGTTGATATACCTACCACCCACTGAAATAAATTCACGTTCCTATCTTAACTTATCCATTTAACCAGAAGAATTTCATTTCTTTCCTAGATATAAAGACTATCCATATATATCTGCCTGGGTTTTTAAAGTTGGTACCCGCCTCCCCACCCCTACACACAGACACATCATTCTCCTAATGGAAAAAACTTAAAAATTTGATCTAATTGCAACCAGGAAGGGTAAGCTGTGGGATGGGAAGTAGGACCATTGAGGAGCGGAGAGTAGGAAGAGAGTCATACATCAACACTTGTGTAAAACTGATCACTTTTGAAAAAGTCAAGAAAGCTGATTTCTGTCACTGATTTTCTTGTCCCTTCCTTGTCATTTCTTTGTTATCTTTCATGTCACTGCAAAGTATGCATATTGGGTATTCTAATGTTTGTGTCTATAATGAAAATTAATAGAATCTTATTTGGAATATACTTAAAAAGTTGGGAAAGGGATGAGGAAGAGAAGAAAGTTAGAGGAGAGATTTCATCATAATTTTTAAAGAGAGGTACATTAGCCACTCTTTTTCCACACCAAATCAAACTAAATAAATGTATTACCACATGTAATCATGGAAAGGAACCTCAGCACTCCTTCTGATTATGGAAAAAAATGGAAATTTAAAATAAAGTAAAAAGGACACATTTGAGGTATTATTAGTTATAGTCTTTATTTTTATTTTCTTTATTTTATTTTTTAAATTTCAGAATATTATGGGATTACAGACATTTTGGTTACCTGAATTACTTTTGTAGAGTTTGAGTCAAAGTTGTAAGTGTGTCCATCAACCAGATAATGTGTATTGTACCAGTTAGGTGCGAATTTACCCATTCCCTCCTCCCCACTCCCACTTGCTTGATTTCCATTGAATTTTTACTACCATATGTACACATGAATATTGACAATTTAGTTTCAATTTAATAGTGAGTACATGTGGTGTTGGTTTTTCCATTCTTGAGATACTTCACTTAGGAGGATGGTCTCCAGTTCCATCCAGGTTGGTACAAAAGGTATTAGTTCACCATTTTTTTATGACTGAGTAATAATGCATGGTATACATATATCACATTTTATTAATCCACTCATGTATTGATGGGCATTTGGGTTGTTTCCACATCTTTGCAATTGTGAATTGTTTTGCTATAAACATTCGAGTGCAAATGTCTTTTTTTCCTTTGGGTAGATGCCCAGTAGTGGGATTCCTGGATCAAACAGTAGGTCTACTTTTAGGTCTTTGAGGTATCTCCATACTGCTCTCCATAGAGGTGGTACTAGTTTGAAGTCCCACCAATAGCGTGTTAGTATTCCTTTCTCTCCACATCCACACGAGGATCTGTTGTTCTGAGACTTTTTGATAAAAACCATTCTCACTGGAGTTAGGTGATATCTCATTGTGGTTTTGATTTGCATTTAGAGACATTGGGCATTTTTCATATGTTTATTGGCCATCAGTCTATCTTCTTTTGAAAAGCTTCAGAAAAGACCCTGAATAGCCAAAGCAACCTTAAGCAAAAAGAACAAATTGGGAGGCATCACATTACCAGACTACAAGCTATACTACAAGGGTATAGTAACCAAAACAGCATGGTACTGGCATAAGAACAGAGACATAGACCAATGGATCAGATACAAAACCATCCTCATATTGCCATCTGATCTTTGACAAAGCAGACAAACAAACAATGGGGAAAAGAATTCTTATTCAATAAATGGTGTTGGGAAATTCGATAGCCACATGTAGGAGACTGAAACAGGATCTGCACCTCTCACCACTCACAAAAATTAATTCATGATGAATAATAGACTTAAACCTAAAGCATGAAACTATAAGAGTTCTAGAAGAAAATTCTGGAAAAACTCTATAAATAACCACTTAGGGAAAGAATTTATGAAGAAGAACCCAAAAACAATCACAACAAGAACAAAAATAAATAAATGGACCTGATTAAATTAAAAAGCTTCTGCATAGCCCAGGAAACAATCAATAGAGTGAATAGACAACCTACAGAATGGGAGAAAATGCTTGCATTCTATACATCTGATAAAGGGCTGATAACCAGAATCTATAAAGAACTCAAGCAAATCAGCAAGAAAACATCTTCCCTTTATTTACTTGCTGTACTGGGACAGTACCCATATGTTCCAGTAGCGGGGAGAGGTCTTATGACTCCAGGAGGGACAATCAAGTTTTTCTGAATCCTGTCCTTTGCTTTGAAAGAGTTACCCCCATGATTTCAGAAAACTTTTGTTTATTTGATGGGATATTGTTCACACTTCCCCAAATGTAGACTGTGCAAAACCAGAGTAGGCAGTATTAATTTGAAGACAGAGATCCTCCTGGGGACTAGCTCTGCCTCTGGCTTAAATGCTATAAAGTCTCATTAATTTAGGCTCCACACATTCCTAATTCCATAGAGACTAGTCTGAGGTTTGCTCTGTAAACACTTTTCTCATAGATGGTGAAAATTAATACTATAAATAAGGTTTTGGTAATGTCTGCAATGGTAGTGCTTTACACTCACAAAATCAACTATATTCCAGGCATCTTAGAAGTATCATATAGATTTTGTGTTAAATTAAACATATATTTATTATGTAGACTGCCAAGTTCTGAAAGGATAAAGAAAACATTGTGCATTCTGGTATGGATCATCGGGTTGCAAGTCTGGCTTATTTTGAAGATCTCTCTTAACCATAGTTTAAATGAATGAACCAATGGACAAAGGAATATTGTAGCCTAATTTGAATTACTATCTTCATTTCAATTAAATAAAATTTCTCTTATGCCAGAAATGTCTCCATAATGGTGGTTTCTAAAGAGTTACATTTGGTTCTAGGTGGTTGTGTGGCAGCATTTTGTTATTCAACAAACTTTTATTGAGAGAGTATGACTGTAAGCCAAGTCAATTTATTAGCTTGTTTCACTGAACTGTGTTTGAACAACAAGATAAATTACTTCAACCAGGTTTCAAAGTGCTTCTGATCCATTCAGAAGAGACTTTGATAATTAAGCCAAAGTAATCCGATATTATTGAATATTTGACAGTTGTACACAGAAAACTATGTAATGATAATGGCAGTTATTGAAGTATAAAAAGTGACATTTTCAATCATAATAAGACATATAGTATTAAATAGATCATTTAAAATGTGCAAATACCCTTTTAGATATATCTTCTGGTTGGTTTTAAGAGGTATGTGTGTATCTGTGTGTTTGGGGCAGATCCTACATATTTTATCAGGTTGATTTGAACTATGCCCTTTTTTCAGAAAGCAAGAACCCACTAGTGTCGACTAGTTAAGTGACTTGCACAAGGTCACAGAGTTAGTAAGCGGTAGAGCCAGGCTTCAAACCCTGGAGACAGAGCCTGACACTTAATCACTGGTATTATTAGAAACTGATATTTTTGAAATAGTTACTAATGTACTTGTCTCGTGGTAATTTTTTTTTAAAAAAACAAATTTCTGTAGTCCTTCTACCATTAGAGCCAGATCATGAGGCTTTTTGTGCTAAGGAAGGGAAAAGATATCTACCGGGAGCAAAGAAGCTCACAGAGTTGGTAAGAAGGAGACCATGATACAGGAGAGCTGCTTCCAGAAGGGAAAGGGAAAGTAAATAGAAAGTCCTGGTACTGAGGGAAGGGGGAATTGAGAAAGACAGAAGGCCAGATAAGAGTTTTCTGGCCCTCCATGTCCTTAGAGTTGAGCATGGGCTAGGTGTTAAACATCCAAACAGGTTTGGGGCTGTCAGAGAGTTTCTGGGCTAGAGAGATTGCAGGCATTTGAGGGAAACCCTGGGTTTGTTATGGCATGTTATTGAACATGGGACCACTGCATGGGCTCAGTTCAAAAGTGATGTTGGAGAGGGGTGTTTCCATGGATGGGCCTAAAATAGTACCCCTAGTCTCTATAGCCTGTGCCATGGTGTACTGGAGAGTCGCATGTAATTGCAGGCTGTATGAGGGTGGAAAGGAGCATGGAAGCTGAGAGGACTGATAGACTAGAAGGAGACTAGAGTAATGGAAACGAGGTCACAGAGTGAAGGCAGGTGAATGAAGACATGACTATATGTCTACAGTCTTGTCATGGTGGCCACGACAATGACCAAATAGCGTGAGGCCAGCAAGGGCCCAGAATATGGCACGTGGACCAGAGGCTCTTCCCCACCTTGTCATGAACTTTCTCTGGAATTCAGATGAAGGAAGAATTGGTTGGAGAGATTCCTTGACAGAAATCACCATAATGAAGACTCTAAATCTGAAATACATTAAGTCTTTACCTTAAGAGAGCATCTAAGATAGAAATAGATGCTGTTACCTTTCTTTGGCAGAATCAAGTGTTCCTCCTCAACACCAATTCTCAACTTTACCTCAATGGCCATTGGCAGAATTGGAGTCAGACCAACCTAGAGTAAGCAAGATGAGAACAATTGTATAAAATACAGTTGCATTTAGTGCACATTGGAATCATTATAAATTCTGATTCTGCTACATCATATCGATGTATGCCACAAATATTGGAAATCACTTCTGCCAAGCTGAGCAGTAACCTACTTCCCCTATAACCAAATGGACCAATATAAAAATATCATGTTGTACACCTTAAACACATACAATAAAAAAAAACACACACGAAAAACCTTGACCTTCATGACCCCAAGGCACTAGAGCCTCCCTTGAGCCTTGAGCAGATGTCAGTCAGAAATTTCTTGCCATGTTTTCTTCTTCACTAGAAATCCCCAATGGCATATGGGAGCTCCTGGTAACATTCCTTATCTTTTGTTCTCAAAGACAGGTGGACATCTGGGACATCTGTACCTCATATGGGCAGATCACTAAATAGAAAAGTCATCTAAGCCACTATGGAGCTTTGTGACCTTGAAGATACTACTTAACTTTTGTGAGCTCCAAGTTCTTCATGTATAAAGTGTAAATAATAGTAAAGTAGTATTTACCACACATAGTTTTTGTAAGGGTTAATGAACAACGAGACAAATATACTGTGGAACATAAGACATTATTCTTATAGGTAATACTGTTATCGTTGCTATTACTGTTGTTGTTAATTCATGTATTTTGAGCTCAGAGTTGGGGATGCTGATGTGGTTAAATAATCCAAGCACATGCAAAGCTATGTGTATGGTTTTATGAACCACCACATATCATTCTCTTAAAATCCAAGGTATATAACTCAACATTTTATTGCATATTGCCTCATTTTCTAATTATTTTACCTAGTTTTATTGATTCTCACCATCTAAATGATCATTTCTAGGCAGGAACTGTGTCTAATGGCATATAAATATAGCAGCAGAGGTTCTAATATGATATATATAGTACATACAAAAGCTATAAAATGTGAACTGGAGATTAGAAATACTCATTTTCAACCAATTTACAAGATGGAAATGTTTTTGAAAACATTATTGAACAAATAGAACAGGATAAGATAGGTGCATAGAAATGAGAAATTAAGAAATCAAACAATCCACTCAGGCTCTTAAAAATTCCAAATCTTATCCTTGTATTTTCTTATTGTTTCTTTCATTGCTTAAGTTTCTTTTATTGCCTTTTCTCTTTTATTATTACAAAACAATGCAGCCTTTGGCTCACCACAGATTAAAAAAATAAAAAGAATAACATAAAGAATACCCACCATCCTATCCACTTTAATATCTTGGCAGATAGCCTTTCAGATAAATTTTTAATGCATTTAAAAAATCAAACCAGACCTATTTTTTGAAACTTATTAGAACAACATTTAGATTGTTTCCAATTAGCCCCTTTTGTTGGGGCTAATTTTGTTGGATATTAGGTTATTTCCAACTCATTACTATTAATATTGTATTACCTTTTGTCTCTGAAACAGATTACCACGAATTTAGTGGCTTAAAACCACATAAATTTATTCTCTTACAGTTCTGGAGGTCAGAAGTCTGAAATCTGTTTCACTGGGATAAAGTCAAGGTGTCAGCTGGGCTAGTTCCGTCTGGAGGCTTTGAGAGAAGAATCCATTTACTTGCCTTTTCCAGTTTGGGGAGAATGCCGGCATCCCAATCTCTGCTTTCATCACATTGTCATTTCTTCTGTGTTTCTTCTCCCTCTGTTTTCCTCTTATGAGGGCACTTGTGATTATACCATTGGACCCATCTGGATAACCCAGGATAATCTCCTCATCTTAAAGTCTTTAACTTAATCACTTCTGCAAATTCTCTTTTGCCACGTAATGTAACACATTCCCAGATTCCGGAGATTAAGACATGGACATCTTGAAAGCCATTATTCAGCCTGCAACAACCATCATAAACAGGTATGAGCAGGTATAACAGTTTGGGGGAAAATACTAGAAAAAAAGGAGAAGATCTTCTCCAAATCCTGAAAATTTTATAAAGAGTGATGAAAATGTTTAAAGACATAAGAATAGTTACAAAACTGCCGCAATTTCTAATACTACCTGAAATGGGGACCGGTGGTACTCATTTCAACCAGTTTGAAATCTTGACCAATCTGTTTTCCATCACATAACCTAAAGTCCATCATGGACGTGCAAAGAGAGGCAAGTCAGGTAGACTGTACGGGGTTGTGTATCTCAGGATGTGAGTCTTAGAGGAAGTGAAAAGTGAGCCGAGATTTGAGGGGAAAGAAGTGAATCAGGGATGGGGCATAGGGAGAAAGCCCCTATATGTGAGTTAGAGAAGACCCAGGGATAAAAGAGCATCGTATGTTTCAGGAACTAAAGGCGGGTTTATGTGGCTTGTAGGCTATTTTGAGGTGGCAGTGGGAGGGGGTGCTGAAAAAGAGGGAGCTGGTTACTTAACTAGGGCCTGGATCAAGATGGGCCTTATAAGACCTGTTGTGGATGGATTTCATCTTAAGGCAGATACAGAGTGCTTGAAAATGACCTGGTCTTCTGATACATGAACTTTTTCTTCTTTTTTTTTAAATTTCAGAATATTACAGGGATACAAACACTTTGGTTACAAATGAACTTAATATTAAGATAGCAATACTCCCCAAATTGATCTGTACGGATTCAACACAGTCCCTATCAAAATCCCAGCTGGCTTTTTTTTTTCCAGAAATTGAAGAGCTGGTCCTAAAATTCACATGGAGATGGAAAGACCCAGATTGTTTGAACAGTTTTGAAAAAGAAGAATAAAATTGAGGACTTGAATTTCCTGATGTGAAAACTATAACAAAACTAAAATAATGAAGGCAGCACAACATCGGCATAAGGATAGACATATACACCTATGAAATAGAATTAAGATGATAATTCCTTACATTTGCAGTCAATTGATTATTGCCAAGGGTGCCACAATAATTCAATGGAAGAAAGAATAGTTTTTGCAACAAATGGTTCTAGGACAGTTGACTATTTTAAAGAAAAAGAAAAGAAAAGAAAAGAACTTAGACTTTACCTTATATCATACACAAAAGTAAACTCAAAATAGATCATAAACCTAAACTTAACAGTTGAAATTTGAAAACATTTAGAAGAAAACATACAGCTTTCTTTAAGTCGTTAGCCATTAGGGAGATGCAAATCAAAACCACAGTGAGATATGCCTTTATAAGCAGTAGAATGGCTATAACAAAAAAAGGCAATAACAAGTGGTGGCAAGGATGTAGAGAAATTGGAACTCTCATACATTGCTAGTGGGAGTGTATAATCGTGCAGCCACTTCAGGAAATAGTTTGACAATTTCTCAAAATGTTAAACATAGAATTACAATGTGACCCAGCAGTTCTACTCCTGGGTATCCACCCAAGAGAAATGAAAATGTACATCCACACAAAGACTTATATAAGAATAGCCAAAGAGTGGATAAAGTCCAAATGTCCATCAACTGATGAATGGATAAAATGTGGTATATCCATACAGTGGAATATAATTTGGCAATAAAAAGGAAGAAAGTTCTGATACGAGTTTGAAGATGAACAAACTTGGAAAACGTTATAAGTGAGAGAAGCCAGTAAAGATGACCACGTATTGTATAAGTCTGTTTATATAAATGTCCAGAATAAGAAATTATTAGCAACAGAAAAATACATTAGTGGTTATCTAGGGCTAGGGGTGTGGGGCAGAAAAGGGAGTGATC
>NW_012143856.1:3935078-3938160 GCF_000956105.1 Propithecus coquereli | reverse complement strand
ATAATTGCTCAGAAACAGCTGCCTTCTGGTAAAAGAGGGAGATTAAAAACTCAGGAGGGATAGTTCCAAATAGGTCTGAGAAAGGCAACGAACTAAACCCTTACGGCTGAAGAGAGGGATTCTCAGGCTGTTGGTGAGGTGTAGGCTGTCTTCCAGAGTGCCATTTTGTTTGGGTAAAACCCAAACTCTAAAGCATACCTGGGGAGAGACTCCCCTGGGAATCAATCTTTTCTTTAAGTCTTGTCAGCATCATTTTGAAAGCATGAAGGTGGAACCTGTGAACCATCCACACTTCAGAAAACGGAGACTTGTGAAACATTTGACAGATTGAAATGTCACTCAGTCAGGGCCCAGGGGTGTGTCATCTGCTGGCTCACTCGTGAAGGCAGAAGTTGCCTATGGGAAGACTGAGGCATGGGCCTATGATTTCACCAGTGAAGTAGTGATGGGAGACTCTCTTTTGGGATACTCCAGGATCATAAGGAGATCGCACTTAGCCAAGAAATGGGAAATCCTTCAGTGGGGATGCGGTGAAGGAAATGACCTTCATGTGGAAGGGTCGGTGGGACACAGACGACTGTGATGCTAATGATGTCATGTGATAAATATGTGGGGGGCATAATTGTGTTGTAGAACACGTGGGAAAATATAGAAAAGTGTAAAGATGGAAATTAAAATCACACATAATCTAACAACAAAAAGCACTGCATGAGTGTCAATTTAAACTGGAAATGAATGTGGAAACATGAAAATGATTGGTTTGTTAAAGTAGGAGGAAAGGTAATTCTTTTTCTTTTTTTTTCTTTCTTTTGATTTCTGATTTACAGTGTTTCTTTTAGTCCTTTTAATGGAAATATGTAGGTGAGAGAGAACTAAAAATATTGGTAAATTTTAGAAATTTTGAATGCCATTTTATATGTCGCTTTGTTATCTTCACTTTAAGCATATTGTGAGCCTTTCCCTTGTGAGCAAATAATTTTCTAAAACATGATTTAAATGGCTCCTTTGCATTCTATCAAGTGAATAAATCATAATTGATTCAAAAATTCCCCATTGTGTACATTGAGTTTGTTGCAATTTTAATTTTTATAAATAAAACTGTACTCAATATCTTTATATATCATGTTTTTGTGGATCTCTATTGCTTCCTTGAGAGAAATACTTTGAAGTCAAATCACATGATCAAAGAGTATACAGATTTTTCACGCTCCTGACACATATTGCTGGATTGTGTCTGAAAATATGAATTTATACTCCAAGTGGAAATGTTTATGTGGGGGCAGAGAGAACGACTGGGGACTGGGAATCCGTGGTGAGTTCTGGAGAAAGAGATTGGGGGACACTCTGAGAGGCGCCTAGCAAGAAAGGGAGGAGAGGGCATTCTCAGGAAAGAACCAAGGATATGGGACCAGTGACAAAGGAAGCAGTGAGCTGAGGCAACACTTCACCTTAAAGTGCAGGTAAAGGAAAATGATACATATGAAAAAATGTTCCTTGAACTCTTAAGGGCTTTACAAAATTTTTTCTAAGATAGCTTATTACCATACTAGTCACTGATGAGGACATTGAAACATAGAAATTAAGTGGCTTTCCCACCACCATACTAACAAAAGGGGCAGGACACAGATTAAAAATGATGCCTTCTATTCCAAATCCTATCCATGGTTCTCTACCCAACTTTTTCTATATCCTGAAGGAGAGAGCTTGGCCTGAAGTCACCTTTCTTTATATTTTGTGATGAAGCAGGATGCCTTTCCTCACCTTTAGGGTAAGAGAGGCTCTGACAAGGATGGCTGAAGTGAGAATGAATGAGACTGACCTATAACAAACAAGGAAGGGACAGTTTCTATGAAATGAAATGACTCTTTTAAATGCAAAACCCACTATTATGTCATTAAATATTATTGCTAAGCATAAAAGAAATTTTTATGAGTCTCTTTTCAAAAGCATCACTCAGCTCCTAGTCCAGATCCACAAATTGCAAGTGAGTGTGAGGCTGTGATTGACGGAGACATGACAATTATGTACGTAAGTGGCGGCAAGCTGAGTCCTCGGGGATCAGGCAACACACACTCAGGGCAACGCTCCGTCTAGGTGCCTCATTAAAACTAGTCTAATTTCAACACTGGTCATTTCTCCCAAACTCACCTTATTAAAATGGTTGGCAGAAATAAATGCTTGGCCCTAGGATTTCTTACATTTTTATGGGCTGAATTGTGCACTGAAAGCAAAGGAGAGGAAGAAGAACAGACTTGCCGCTTGCTGGGCAAGTTTGATTTGAATGGGTATGTAGATGCCAAAAACCACTCACTTATTATTGGAGGGCTGTTTCCTATTCACTCCAGGACCATCCCCGCAAACGAGTCTATTTTGGAGCCAGTATCAGCAAAATGTGAAGGGTAAGCCATCTTTTAGTCTTCTTTTTACATCAATTATAGGTGCTGGGGGAGGAGTGGTGGGTGTGGGGGTCAGAGTCTGGAACTGGAGCCATGACGCTAGCCCTGACTCTGACACTGTCTTTTTGATTCAGGGTAGGTACTTCCTGTTATTAGGCCTCAGTTTCTCCAAGGTGGGCATTGCTTAGAAATGGGAAAAGCTTGGTCTCAAGTGGGTCCTTTCCCACTTTTGCATTTCATACAGGAAAAAGGCTGGTTTTGCGTTCTTCAGAGGGTGGTCTCCGGGCCAGCAGCATCAGCATCACCTAAGAGCTTGCTAGGATTGTAGAATCCTGGGCTGCATCCCACACCTGCTGAATTAAAATCTACATTTTTATAGGACCTCCTGATGATTCATATACATATTAAAGTTTGAGAAATTATGATGTAGAATTACGTAGTGTTGCAACTTTGCTGTTAATTGTTATGGACTAAACTCTCTTCAAGTGAAAATACACGGTGTGGGAATGCTGATTTATTTCTGAGCTAATGTTTATGGTAGGATTCCTTTGGCTGCTAAAAAGGCTTCTGTCTCTACTCTCCTATCTTTAAGTTGTCATGTCAGGAAATGGGATCTGAATATGCTAGTGATCCATTATAAGAAAGGCAAACATGGATTAGCTATCTCTCTCTCTCTCTCTCTCTCT
>NW_012143856.1:3932581-3935028 GCF_000956105.1 Propithecus coquereli | reverse complement strand
GTTTATTCTTTATAAGTCAGTGATTATAATAGTTCCCCAGCTTTAGTCAATTGCTTACCATCTTCACAATTTATGTTACAGCCATAGCACATCGCAGCTGTGTAATACATGCTGCACCCCATGAGAAACAGGATGCTTTAGGTTCTGTCTGGTAAGAGTTGCTGCTTACTGTGTCAGCTGATTTTGAGGCAGGGGATTAATGAGGCTGTCAAATCATTTCCCTGAAAACTGATGAAGCAGAAGAGGTAGTAACCTCTCAGTTCAGACAGGCAGCTGTTTAAAAATTTTTATGCCCGCAGTGTCTGAGTGTCTTTCTCCTCTGCTATAATTGAGGTCTTTCTCTATTTAGACACACAAGGGGTTCTTCTGTAAAAAGTAATTAGTGCTGACCTGTTAAAAAATCCAAAAGCCTACTTCTTACACACCTCAAGACGTCTCATCAATAACTTGAATTTTAAAATAACAACATTCTTATGAAAGCTGATTTATTTTTAGTCTTCCTGTCTTCTCATTATAAAGATACAGGCAAGCCATAATGTCATAATGTCACAAAATTCAAATTACAGGTGGTACTCTTTTAACTGTTGGAGACACACATTAAAAAACTACAGTTGGCCCTTGAACAATGTGGGGGTTAGGGTCACTGACCCCTTCCACAATTGAAAAATCTATGTATAGCTTTAACTCGCCCAAAACTTAACTATGAATACTTTACTGTTCATTGGAAGCCTTACTGATAACATACAGTTGATTAACACATATTTTGTGTTACACATTATTATATACTGTATTTTTTATAATAAGGTAAGCTAGAGAAAAATATTATTAAGAAAATCATAAGGAGGAGAAAATATATTTGCTATTCATAAATAGCAAGTGGAAGTGGATCATCACAAAGGTCTTCATCCTCACAGTCTTCATGTTGAGTAGGCTGAGGAAGAGGAGGATGAGCAGGGG
Source organism: Propithecus coquereli (assembly GCF_000956105.1). Classification (NCBI taxonomy): domain Eukaryota; kingdom Metazoa; phylum Chordata; class Mammalia; order Primates; family Indriidae; genus Propithecus; species Propithecus coquereli. The sequence continues at coordinate 3,934,071 of NW_012143856.1, read as the reverse complement.
TTGGTCTTGCTGTGTCTGGGGTGGCAGCGGCAGAGGTAAATCTGTGTATAAGTCAACCCATGCTGTTCGAGCTCCATGTTGTTAAAGGGTCAACTATAATATACGTTATATAAAGTAAAAACAACAATTTAAATATGTATAACTAGGTGTCGTGTTAATTTGTTGACTACTTAGAAGGCCAGCTTCACATAGGAAATAAAAAAGAAACCATAGTATATTAGTATATTTATTTATCTGCTGTTATGGTATGAATATTACCTAAGATTCCAAATGATTATAAAGTTAAGAGAATGACATAAAGAGATTTAAAAGCTAAGTAACATCTGACAAGCTGTCCCTGACCAAATGACTGTGATCCAGTGTTGAGTTCACTGTGCTGGCTGCAAGCCTTGGGCTTCTCAGAGCACACAGCAGTGTTCATCTGCAGTAGATTGGGGGTTTGAGCTTTTCCTGGAAACCATATAACAGCCTTTAAATACTCTTAGCCTTTGTTAATAAGATGGTTCTCAGAACCTGTAGGAGCTCAGGTGTTTTCTTTTGCTTAAAGGCAAAGACAAGTCTGGACAGAATATGTTATTGTGGAAGGAAGCCTGTCTTTTGCCAGGGGCCTTAGGGAACTGTAAGGATCTACTGTGTAGGGAGCTCACAGTTTCAGATCTAGGAGTCTGGATGTGGACACGTGGGATTAAATACCCAAGGCCATTTGCACCAATGTTCATCTGGCATCTTTTGCCTTGATGAGGGTTTCTTGAAGTCAGAGTCCTATAGAAATGGTAATTATGTTCAAAATATTATTGAGGAAACAATCTCACCTTGATACTTAACAAAACAACTTGCTACTGCTTGCTCTGGCAGCATATTATTAAGCTATAATCAAATTTGAGCCTTGGAAAGGCTCGCCCAGAACCATAACAGTGCTGACTCATTAGGACCCTTAGACTTAGAAAAAAGGCTGTTTAGTCTAAAGCCCCACGTTTGGTGCTGAGGGACCGGAGGTCCAAAGAGTTGAAGAGAGGGACAGACAGTGGAGTAGCTGGACCTAGAATCCCCTCTTTGGACTTGGTCCGTGTCCTTTCTCCCTACCACAGGGCCTCCAAAAGGATGTGGGACTCGGTGTCTGCGTTTTAGTGTGTACTAGCTGTGTGAACTCACATTTCTTCATTTGTAAAGTGAACAAATAAAACTAGTCGTATAGGGTGTTATGAGGGCAAAATGAAGTGTTAAGCATTCACCACTATGCAAGTAATAAAAACCCCCTGTATAAAAGCATGGGTGTCGTTTTTTCCTATTTTTGCCTCATCTCTGATGAAGTCTGCTATATTTGGAGGATGTAATCACTGTGGCCCTGGTAAAATACACTTTCATCCCGGAAATTACAAAAACACTGGATACCAGATGCTGCTGCACGAATCAGAAGTCTCATCAACATTGAATCTAGTTTCTGACCTAAAGGAAGAATAAGATATGAGAAAACAATTTGAAAAATGTAA
>NW_012143856.1:3926029-3928091 GCF_000956105.1 Propithecus coquereli | reverse complement strand
TCAGGCTGGTCTTGAACTCCTGAGCTCAAACAATCCTCTCGCCTCGGCCTCCCAGAGTGCTAGCAATATACGTGTTTTTAAATTAAAATTCACCTCCCCTAAAATAATTTGGCATATCCACTGTGGTTGAAACAGTGATGAGAAGTAAGTACATTCCATTGTGGAAATAATTCACTTACCAGGGATTTGCATAATCAATATAATCAGGATTTGCATGGCTACAGCTTGGCTTTACATTATGCATTTGGCATATACGTACATAAAAGGAAAGACAATGTGCTTTTAAAAGGAAGTTAATAGGGGATACAAGACAGACTTAACCAACCCAAATATGTAAAACAAATAATAGTTACAAGGGTTGGAGACTGGGAAAACACTCAAAGTGCTGTGTCTTCTTGTGTGCTCTCAGGAAGGGGTGGGGAACAGATGCCAGAGAGCCCTGAGAGTCAGCACCACACCCTTTAAATGGGCTTTTACTCCTAAAAGTCCTACAGTTCATTTGCAAGTGAGAGGAGTAGAGGGTGGCTACTGGTCATTCACCCCAAGGATGACTGATTTTTCACTTGATCCTACCTGCTGTGAGGGAATAGAAATGTGGGGAAGGTGGACGATGAGAGGAGGAGAGGACACTGTGAATTTAGGGAGAGGTTTCATGAATGAACTGCTGTAGTGGAAGATCGGAGGAGCTGGGGAGGGTATGAGGGACAGAGGCATTTGGAATGGCAGAGAAGAAAGTGATGAGTGTTAAGATTTGAGAAAGAGAAAGATAAAAAGGCATTGAATGGGAACAATGACAAAGTTTACCTTCTTCAGAAATTTGTAAGGAGTTGGCTCTGCTTTCTCTCATATTTTGAGACCCCCCATAAAAAGTTTTTCCTTAACAAATGTAATGAGAAAGGAAATGGAAGACTATCCGTTTGTCTCACAGAATGGGGACCAGGAGTACTCACCCAGAAGGGGACACCTGGGGGCAGGAAACAGAAAGAGTCAACAGTGAGTCCCTAGAGCCAGCAGGGCCCACGGAGCAGGGACCTGAGCTCCAGAGCTTGCCCCAGAGACGTGCGGACAGCTGACTTCGACCTCTTCATACAACTGTGTGAAAATAAGCAATAGCATTTATCTGTTTCCTGTATTTGTTATTTGGTTTTCACTGGGCTCTAGTCATTAAGAAAAACAAAATAAATTGGATCTGGCTCTGTTTTTCTGGGGTGAAACTCTTTGGAAGAGAATTATTGTTTCTTCAATGCTAAAATACAGAAGACATCTCATTTACTCTTAAAAACAGCTGGTTGAAGATGTTATACTCACATTTCAGATGAGGAAACTAAGATTCGGAGAGGTTAAATGGTTTGCACAAGGTCACATGGAACGTATAAGGCAGAGTTGGGGTTTTATTTTAGGACCTCTGAATCAGCCAACTGGTTTTTTTTCCACTTTAAGAACATTTCCCAAACTGATAAATGTTTCTTGAAAAAAGGATACTGGGCCTCAAATATATGTGGGTAACCACCAAGACATTGTAGAACCTATGATATACTACACGCATTATGAATGTAGCCTTAAGAAAGGGCTAAATGTGCAGCATTTCCAAAGTTTATTTAATAACAGAATTCTTTACATAGGGAACTCTGCACAGTCTCACACTGCTCAGGTATGAACAGCTGGTTTAGTTGATACATATTCAAGTGCAATGAGCTGTACAGAAGAGGTAGCTAGGAGAAGGAATAAACAAGTTATTACAATAGAAGGGAGTTCTGGGGGATACGAGAACTCTAGGGGGCATACAGAGCAGCTGCCATCAGGAAGCCTTCAAAACAGAAGAGCAGAAGTGAATCAAGAAGGCAATGATTAGGCTAGGTCTGAAGTCTCTGCAGGGAAGATTCTACAAGAGATGAACTGAGATGAAGGGTCTTTTATTCTAAAACTTCCACTAAAAGCATAACTTCTATTTATTTGCTGAGACTTCTTTTTTTACATTTGTTTCAAGAGGGTTTGCCCTCACCTCACGGGTTGCAATAGCTACTTTAAAGTCTATATCTGGGGGCCGGGCGCGGTGGCTCAC
>NW_012143856.1:3911583-3913764 GCF_000956105.1 Propithecus coquereli | reverse complement strand
CCTATGAGAAAATGCAAAAAGCTGTTGATGCTATAAAGACCTCCACTGCCAGAGTCATTGTGCTTTACGCATCTGATATTGACCTCAGCCCTTTTGTGTTGGAAATGGTTTACCATAACATAACTGACAGAACATGGATAGCGAGCGAAGCATGGATTACCTCAGCCCTCATCGCAAAGCCTGAATATTTTCCGTATTTTGGTGGAAGTATTGGATTTGCAATACCAAGAACTGATATACCAGGATTAAAAGAATTTCTTTATGATGTACAACCCAACAGGGATCCAAATGATGTCCTCACCATCGAATTCTGGCAAACTGCTTTTAACTGTACTTGGCCCAATAACAGTGTTCCGTACAATAGTGACCATAGAGTGAATATGACTGGTAAAGAAGACAGATTACACGCAATGTCTGACACATTTTGTACTGGAGAAGAGAAGTTGGAAGATCTTAAAAACACCTATCTGGATGTGTCTCAGCTAAGAATTACGAACAATGTCAAACAAGCTGTGTATTCTATGGCTTATGCTCTGGATAGTCTCAGCACATGTGAAGAAGGTCGTGGGCCGTATGTTCCAGGAAACACCTGTGCATACATACCTGACTTTGAGCCTTGGCAGGTAAGTTGTTGTTTGTTTTGCTTCATTATACAGCTTGACAATTATAAGAATTCATGACATTAAAAGTCCTGACTTGCCTTTGTATTTAATAGACATGATTTCATCACATGCCCACCTAAAATAGTGGCTTACTTGTGTGGCCTGAATGGGCATTTTAAAGTTCCCATTTGTTAACAGAATTTTTATTAGATTTGTTGTGGATGACAGAAAACCCCCTAAAACGTGCCTTAAACAACATAGGTTTTTTTTTTTTTCCACATAAATGAAGTTTAGGGATAAGCATTCTAGGACTGAAAGAATGTCTTAGGGACCCACTCCCTATGGTGTTGTTTTCACCATCTGCAATATGGGGTTCGCCTCATAATCCTAGGTGGCTACCAGGGACTCAAACATCATGTCCACATTCTAACCAGCAGGAAGAAGAATGGCCAGGATGTGCACACTCTTCCATTTAAGGATAATTTCTGGAAATTATAATATATACCATTCTCCTTATATCCCACTAGCCAAGATTTAGTCACGTGGTTGTATCTTGCTGAAAAGGAAACTGGAAGATGTAGTCTTCACACAGTGTGCAAGGGGCGTGAATGCTGGGAGGTAAAGATTATTGGGCCATCTTGGAGATTGGCTCCCACATCTTCTGTCTCAGGCCTGATCCCAGCAGCTTATGTTGGGACATGGTAGCCTGAATGGTCTCCCCAAGACGCACACCTACAGAATGCTCCTCTGCTTGTGTCTCAAGACCTCCCCTCTTACCTATAAAGGATAAAGCACGAGCATCCCTGGTCTGGCGCCATCAGTCCTTCATGATCTAGGCTCTGTCAGCATCTCTGATTTTATTGCTCCTTCCATGAGCCTCACCATTTTACTCTCCTGCAACTAAATTGCTTGTCATGCTCTACAGAGTCCACAGTGGCTGGAAGCATTGCATCTTCATTTTTACTTTTATTTTCAAATCGATCACACATTGCATCTAATTTTGTGTCTCTTTGTCTCCTCCAATCTGTGACAGCTTTTCTTTCTTTCTTTGTTTTTCATGACTTTTATACTTTTGATAAGAACTGGTCAACTATTTTTAGAATATTTTTGATTTGGGTTTGTCTAATTTCTTCTCATGATTAGAGTGAGGTTATGAATTTTTGGCAAGAATATTGTAGAAGTGATGTTGTATCCTTTCCTATGCCTCATATCCTGACATAATTATGTATCATTATTGGGGACATTATTAACTTTGGTCACTTAATTACAGTGATGTCGCCATCTTTTCCCACTGTGAAGTTACTCCGCTTTCCTTTGTAGTTGATAATTATCTTCTGGAGAAATATTTTGAGACTCTGAAAATGTTCTATTTCTCATCATACTTTCCACCACAAATTTTAGCATTCATTGATGATTCTTCTTGCCTGAAACAGCTACTACTGTGTTGTTTGAAAAATGATGATTTTCTATTCCCCTCATTCTTCTAGCTTTATTAGCTGCAATTCTATTACTCCACCACTGATTTATTTATACCAACATGAACTCACGGATATTCTCTTCTAAATACCACATTTTATCA
>NW_012143856.1:3907802-3911533 GCF_000956105.1 Propithecus coquereli | reverse complement strand
GGTGGGGAGAATTGTGAATATAAGAATATTTTGTGAAAACAGATGATCAACAGTTTGAGAAGACTATAGCATATATATAGATAGATCAAGAAAACATCCAAAAAATTGTTTCCCAGTCCAAACCAGTCAGCAATTATTATGATTCATACTTGAATACTTGATGTTACAAATGATGTTTGTAACATCATTTATGCAAAATTAACACACTCAGACAACTGCGGTGACTGCTGATGTTTTGGCAAAATGCTCTTATCACCAACCCCAGCTAAAAGCTGCTTGTCCCCTCAAAGACCTACCTACTAATTTACAAAAGGTATTTCTTTATCAGGTTTAACTTCCGAGGATTTCGTTGGATGAAAACAATGATCCACACAATCAAGGAGATTAATGAGAGGAAGGATATTTTGCCCAACATCACTTTGGGCTATCAGATCTTTGACACCTGTTTCACCATCTCCAAATCAGTGGAAGCGGCTTTGGTGTTCCTTACAGGGCAGGAAGAAAATAAGCCCAATTTTAGGAACAGCACTGGGGCATTTCTGGCAGGAATTGTTGGGGCAGGTGGATCATCCTTATCAGTTGCTGCTTCAAGGATTCTAGGACTGTATTATTTACCTCAGGTATCTCAGAATATGGAGCCGGGTACTGACTTATTAAAAAACAAAAACCGGGTGGGAGGGGGCTGAGGGATCGAAATCTACCTGTTGGGTACAATATACACTATTCTGGCCATGGGTACACTGAAAGCCCTGACTTCAGCATGACACAATACAGCCACGTAACAAAAAACACTTGTGCCCCCTAATCTATTGAAATAAAAAATAAAATAAAATACTTGAAAAGAACTCCCTACAAACTGTGTGGAAATTGCAGCAAATTGCTCTAGATAGGCTGGGTTAAGTTGCAGAGACAAGCAGGGGTGGTGGTGATGTTGTCGCCCCTAGTTACTATGTTCAGATGGGCCATAGCAAGTGTGAATTGATGCCTCCATAGAGCCGATTTGAAAATATTCTACATCCCTTGGCACCCTGCTTTAATTTTTGGCTCTAGGTTGTGACCCAGTGATTTGTAGGTTGACATCTCACTAGGCATAATACTTTATAGCACTCTGTGAAGCACCATGTAGGTGCCTGATAAATACAAGTTTGTTGATCAGTAGATGGTATAAGGAACTCATGTGTTTCTTGCTATATTAATGCTTATTATTCATCACCCTTTTTGTTCATACACTAACATAGTGAAATAAGCCTGGGAATTTTGCAAGATGGCTAGAGTTTTGAGGATGCTAACTTTACAGATTATTTTAAATTCAGAGGCAGTGACACATTTGAACATAAGAAAAGATAATATTAGAAAAAGGGGATTATTAAGAAAATATAAATAAAGCTCATAATTATCTCTAAGGACGGGTTGTTAAAGTATCAATTGTCAGGACTTATTAATGTGAATGATGATTATGCTTATTTGTGTTACTGAAGTAATGGGTGAATTTGAAATAATTGTAAAGATAATTTATATAGTATTTCTTATAAAGCTGCAAATACAAATGTAGGGGAGCAGGAAAACGCAGAAAAACAGAACAAAGAGGAGTGGTTGGGTGACACAGCTGACACTGTAGGTGTGGACTTCGTGCAGCTCACGCTGCTGCTCCTCTGAGCTCTGTCTTCCACCAAATATCGACTGTGGTTCAGGCACTGGTTAGAAACATTTAGATTGATTTTCTCATTTAAATCTTTGTAGTAAATCTGCAAAGAAGGTAAAAGAAATCTTCTATGTGACGGACACTTTCACATTTGTTGCCTCGTTTAATGTATTGAGCAACCTTGCAATGTAGATATTATTACCTTGATTTCACCTTTGGGGAAACCGAGGTTGAGAAGGTTTAAGAAACTTGTCTAAGATCTTACACTGATAAATTATGCAGCCAGAGTTAGAAATCAGATGTCTCTGCTTCTTAAACTAGATTCTTTTTTCTACAGATGGCTTCCATGATGTTGCTGCCTTGCATGATTCCAAAGAAGAATGTAAATTTTAGCCAATGGAGTAAGAATAGGACATAGGGGAGATGAAGGAGAAAATAGGAATATTCTGGCACCCATGAAGACATTGACAGTCACAAGCTATGAAATTATAATATAGGAGGTCCTATTGGAGATGACGCGTTAATAATATGAGAGGGAAATGGGATGGGATAAGGGAGAACGTTCTTAACTGTAGAGTGGTGAGGTAGAGGGTAAGCTACAGCAGAAATGCATGTAAGACGGTGAGGAATTCACCTGACCTCCATTCTTAGGTTCCCAGTAATGGAAAATACATATAAGAATCACTGGCCAAATGAGAAAAACTCCCTCTTTATTTATCTAGACAAGTGCCTATAAAATGAGGGCTTCTAGTAACTTTGTTGGCGAACATGGCTTAGACCTGAAGTTGAGGTGGTGCTTTCTACCACCTTTCTCAAGCTAAGTCTTGAAACCTTTGTACTCCGAAGTCCTGGCAGAGAAAAACAAGGAAAGAGAAGAGGAGAGAAAGAAAGAATGTAGTGGTGGGGGTGGGAGGGGAGAGAGAGAGAAGGAAGAACTGGGCTTGCCAAATGTACCAAGTGAGTCCATTCACTCCATCACCTGTATGGGTGAGAAGGCAAATCTGAGTGGATGGCTGACTCACTCCCCTCGTCTCTGGGGTGCACAGAGGAAAGGGCAGATGGCTTCCTTTCCACTGCTGTGACCCCACCTGTAAAAAGTAGTGCATTGAATGTCATCATGTTAATAATAAGCTCCTCCAAATCTCTTGGGACGGGGTGGGAAAAGGGGGGATAGAGAGGCCCAAAGCCTTCCCTCAAACAGTCCCCACCCACTGAGTAGGGAGAGGAGTAGAAGTCATTTTGTCCATGGAGGGATGTGAGAATTCAGGGAGAAGAATGGTTAATTTCCCTCCCTCTCCAATAAAAATATTATGAAATTGTGTAATTTGAAACTGGCTATTTCTTTCTAATAACTGCATGAATATTTTCAATTGTAGGTGGGCTATGCCTCTACCTGCTCAATACTTAGTGACAAATATCAGTTTCCTTCTTATCTTCGCACAATAGCCAGTGATAAGATCCAGTCGGAGGCCATGGTAAGACTTATCCAACACTTCGGTTGGGTCTGGATAGGCACTATAGCAGCTGATGATGATTATGGAAAATATGGAGTAAAAATTTTTAAGGAAAATATGGAGAATGCCAACCTCTGTATCGCATTCTCCGAAATCATTCCCAAAGTCTATTCCTATGAGAAAATGCAAAAAGCTGTTGATGCTATAAAGACCTCCACTGCCAGAGTCATTGTGCTTTACGCATCTGATATTGACCTCAGCCCTTTTGTGTTGGAAATGGTTTACCATAACATAACTGACAGAACATGGATAGCGAGCGAAGCATGGATTACCTCAGCCCTCATCGCAAAGCCTGAATATTTTCCGTATTTTGGTGGAAGTATTGGATTTGCAATACCAAGAACTGATATACCAGGATTAAAAGAATTTCTTTATGATGTACAACCCAACAGGGATCCAAATGATGTCCTCACCATCGAATTCTGGCAAACTGCTTTTAACTGTACTTGGCCCAATAGCAGTGTTCCGTACAATAGTGACCATAGAGTGAATATGACTGGTAAAGAAGACAGATTACACGCAATGTCTGACACATTTTGTACTGGAGAAGAGAAGTTGGAAGATCTTAAAAACAC
>NW_012143856.1:3899306-3899607 GCF_000956105.1 Propithecus coquereli | reverse complement strand
AGAATTGCATTTCTGTGTTGTTTCAGGCACTTATGGAATATCAAACACCCTAAATTGGTCATTTCCAAATCAGTTTTTCCATGTACAGTACATACCTTTTCAATGGATAGATTCAGATCTTTTATTTTTGGAACATTTCCTTGGATTATAGTTTTAAATATTAGTTTTATTACTTTCTTTTTCTTCTTCAAATACTCCAATCATACTTATGTTTGGACTCCTTTGTCTGTATTTCATTTCATCCACTTTCTCTGTGATCATTTTTGCCTTTTAAAATAAAATCTCATTTTTATTTTTTTTA
>NW_012143856.1:3851499-3897897 GCF_000956105.1 Propithecus coquereli | reverse complement strand
AACAGGAGGGCTGTTGATACGCAGGACTGCAGCTCCGAATATTTCACAAGGGAGGTGGTTGGTGAGCTAGAGACGAAGTCCACTGAGTACATAATGTACAGGCAACACCTAGAGAAGTGTTGGTGGAAAGTTAAGCAGAAACCCCATCACTCATTTATCTGATACCTGAACTTTTTACCCTTAATGAACTATTAGTTCAGGAAAGTAGAGCTATAGAGTTTTTGATAACCTAATTTAGTCTTTATTACAGGGTGACCTGTAGAGTTACAGTAAGGCGATAGGGTGGGGGAAAGGCAGTGGCAATTTAGTCTTCTATGTGAATCTCAGAATGGAGGAACCAGAAGAAATTAGAGAGATGAAAGTTGTGTCAGTATAACCAGAGAACGCTTTTTCTTTGCTGCCACAGGGCTTTTCTTTTTTTGGAAGTGGGGTCTTTTTTCATCCTGTTTATTATTCGTGCATCTTCCCTTTTGACCTGAGGTCTGAGATCCCCAATCTTTCAAATTATGCTGGGAAAGCATCGAAGAATAAATGACAAGGAATTCAAGATTTCTGAGCTTCTATGTTGTGTCAGACGCCTATGAGATCTTTATCTGATTATCGGTCTATTACTCTCTGCTTTCCATTGGTAGCAATAAACAGACACACTCACAAAAGCATACACACATGTATATATACACACTAGTTTCTCTTTTTCTTGGCATCCTTAAGTATCACTTGAAAACATTATGGCTGGATGTAAAAATAGCAAGTTATCAGCATTTACCACTGTAGGAGCCAGAGCTCTCTGTTTCATTTTATTTCTTTGACTTAAATCTGCTCTGTCCAATAAAGTGGCTCCTAGCCATAGAGAGCTTTAAAAATGTAAATGAGTTAAAATTAAATAAAATGTAAAATTTAGTTCCTTAGTCACATTAGCCACATTTCAAGCACTCAACAGCCACATGTAGCTAGGGGCTATCATATAGGACAGTGAAGATGTATTAATATAACACTGCTATCTTTGTAGAAAGAACAGAGCTGCCCTAAGCCACCTCTCCATGGATGGTGAGCTACTTAATGGATGTGGCTTGACACTTCACTTTTATATTCCTTTTGCTAGGTTTATCTTAATAGTAGGTGCTCAATACACTGTTTATATAAAAAAACAGATGATGTCATTGTATATACGAGTTTCATAGGATGCTTGTTCTATTAACGATTGATGGAAAAATAGTAAAATATAATAGTATATTTCTATTTTAATAATGTCTCAGTAGAGTATAGTAATTTTATTTTTCCTCTATATTAAAATTAGGGTTATATTTGCATAATGAAATTGCTTCACATGTAATCCAATACACATTTACTGAACATCTACTATGAGTCCAACTCTGGGTTAAGCACGGCAAAAAAAAAAAAAAAAGGCACCACCCTCAAAGTACTTATCATCTGATTAATTAATTAACTGAGCAAATATTTATTGAGCACAATATTATAGGTGCATAAGAACTGAGGTTACATCAAAATGGAACAAATCCCTACCTAATGGATCTAAGATTTCAGTGGATGGAAATAAGCAATGAACAAGATAGCAGAGAAATTATACAGTATTTTAAAGGGTGATCATGTTGAGGAGAAACAAGTATCAGGGCCTGAGATAGGAAGTGCTGGGGGGAGGGTTGCCCAGTAATTTCACAGAGTGTGATCAGGAAAGGCTTCACTGGGGTGACATTTGAGGAAAAATTTAAAAGGAAGTGGATCCATGCATCATCTTGGAGAAGAATATTTTCAGCAGAGGAAACAGCAACTTCTAATTCCCGAGGCAGGGGTATGCTTGGCATTTTGGAGGAACAGTAAAGAGGTCAATGTAGCTGGAAGGAGTGATGAGAGGGAGAGTAGGAAAGGAGGTAAGAGAGATGAGAGAGGGTCAGAGGTAGGGCCTTGTTGGCTATTGAATTGCTTTGGCTTTTGCACTGAGTGAAAAGGGAAGCTGTGGACGTCTTGACAGAGGAGAGCCATAATCTGACTTAGGGGTTTAAAGGATCATTCTGTCTGCCATATTGCAAACAGACTAAAGGAATAGAGTGGCGAGGAGTAATGGAAGGGCAAGCTCAGAACCAAGGAAATTGTTAGAAGAGCATACATTCATTCAAAATAATGTAGGAAGCTTGGACTAGGATAGCTGTGATGGAGGTGGCAAAAAGTTGTTAGATTCTGGATATAGTAAGACTCTGGATTTACTGACAGATTGGACATGCAAGTGTCTTGTATCAAACAGTTACAGAACAATATAAGAAGTGATTTAAGTCATAGTGGTAAACTGAGTCTGGTGGTTGGGAAAAAGACTGGCCTGAGTGAAGGAGAGGGCACATCCAGGTAAGTAATAGAATATAAGCTTGGCGATGATGGAAGAGAATAGTGGTGTTGGTGACAGAAATGGGGAATTTTGGAGGAGGAATAGGGTTGATGGGGATAGTTTCAGATATGTTGAATTTGAGGTGATGGTAGGATCTCAAAGTAGGGACATGTTGGAAGTTTAGAATGTGGAATTAGATAGAGGTCAGGTGGGAAAGGGTGGTGTTAGTGATCAAGATTTGGGAGTTATTCTGTAGAGACGCAGGTTGAAGACAAGCGAATGAATGGCCTGCTTTACATCAAGAGGTAAAAGCAGGGGATCAAGCCCAAATCCAAGAAAATGTCCACAGTGATAAAGAAGGTAGAGGAAACAGAACAAACTAAATAAAAGGACCCGATGGAAGCCAAGGGAGCTTGCATTTCAAGCAGTGGGTGATCAAGAGTGTCAAATATTGCAGAAAGGCAAGGGAGAATGTGGCTAGAGGAAAAGCTGTCAGACATGGCAAGAAGAGTTTCAGTGAGGTGAGTGGGTTGGAAGCTAGATCACAGAGGTTGAGAAGGGAAGGGATACTGAGAAATGGAACAAAAAACCGTCAGCTAATTGTTCATGATGATTTTCAAAATAAGGTCTATGGAGTGCTCTTTCGCAAAGACTGGCTCAGGAGAGAAGAATTCCAGTTCCTTCTGTGGTGATTCTATTGTTTCTCTCTCAGACTTTGAGAACACCTTGCATTCACTCCTTCCTGTAATAGCTATTTCAGGAATGCCTGTACAGCTATGCCTTGTTGTCCCTCCTTCTTATAATAGCTATTCCTCAAGTACATTTAAAATATGATTTGATAGATATACCTAAAAAAATTATAAGAAGCTTATTTGTTACGTATACATACTTCTGTAATGTTACATACTATAACTTAGCTCAGAGATTTCTAATATTTTCTATGTTATCTACTTTAGATTTAACCTGGAAAACTCAACATATGAAAATTCTGATTTTGAAAATAAATAAAAATGCAATTATTCACTTTCCAAAATGAAATCTTTGATTAATGGAAAAACATTTTATCTCCCTTTTAAATAGGAAACTCCCTAGTAGATTAAGATACAAACTGATTTACAAACGTCACGCTTATTTTGGGTTTCAAGGTGCACGTCCGTGTAGAATGTCAAAGGAGGCCTGTGTTTACTGCTGAGATTGCTAAGCTCATTTCAAGAAGATATTCCAGTGCTGTGCCTTATCCTCTTTTCCTTTCAGCCTTCCCAATTTTTCTGACAGAACAGATCTTTCATTATTCTTTTCCATCGACCCTTCGTGACACATCTTTGACTTTAAGGTTACGTTGGGTGACCTTGCTGAGAAAACATATTTTCAAGCTCTCAAGATGATTCTTGGGGCCATAGGTCCTTCACAAGCTGGAATGGACTTGTTAAATGGTCCCATCCCCAGAGTCCCATGGGCATGGAACCTGGTCTTGATCCCCAAATTTAGAAAGAGGTAGGTTTAGGATTAGCTCTGCATTTCTAGAATCAACCACAAGACTGTATTTTAGCAAAATTCTTCTCTAGGCTGTCCATATTGTTAATCTCTTTGCCTGTTATTTTCACCCTGCTATGTTGAGTTTCCTAGGATATCACAAAGTTTCCATGGAAATCCAAATGGGAACTTTTTCAGCCTCACAAGTAGTAGAGACAAAGGGCTTTGTTACATCTGTTGTATTTGTCTTTGCTAGTGTCCCCATTCAGTGTGTACTGATGTGTGTCCTCCTGGGACACGGAAGGGGATTCGTCAGGGGGAACCAATATGTTGCTTTGACTGCATCCCATGTGCTGATGGATATGTGTCACAGGAACCAGGTAGAGACGATCAATTTTTTCACTGATATTAAAATGCAATTAGATTACACATGTGTTGGCAAAGAGAGCCTCAGGATCCTTCTTTACAAATAGGTGTGAATATCTTACAATAAAAATCATTATAATCCATCAAATTATTGGATGTTCTGTGCAGTGTGAAAAAAACATAATTTGTGTTTCAGTTATAAAGCTGCTAAAATTGGGAAAAGACTTACAACTTCCAAGTTAACAGAGGAAAGTGTAAAATAAAATATATGAAATGTGAAATATGAATAATTGGATTCATAAAAAGTTTTAAAAATTATTTTAGTTTCTGAAATAGATTAAACATTAATTATGTTCATAATTGAAAAAAGGGTGACTTGCAGTTCTATGTTTTACTGAATTATCTCTAATTTGGATCTGCAAGATCTATAATTCTATCCCTACTAGTAATTGGCTTAAGGTCATAAGTAACTAAAAGATTGTAGGGCAGATGAATTCTGCAACCATTACTCTATGAATTCTTCACTACAGTCTGTTAAATTGCTGCTTTTATGACCAGAATTTTAGTTGGGCTTGATGTGCTTAGTTTTGTGAAGCATATTGGAGCACATTTATTTTTATCTCTACCTTCCGTTGAAAATACAAATTGTATTTGTCTTTTTGTCAAATGTTCTTCAGTAGCAATTCAATTAAAACAGAATTTTAAAAATGTGAAATTTTCTCAAAGTGGAAAACAAGCACCATGTAACTTGAACAACTCTTTGGACTCCATGTGGCCCAGTCTCTGCATAAAGTTACAATCAGAAAAGTCCAGTTAGCAGTCAGAAATGATTAAAAGGGATTTGTAATCTTTACCTGCACCTTTCAAAGAGCATTAAAGAGATACATTTCATAATTTACTATAAACTCATTTCAAGTAGTTTTTTCTTGTGTTCCAATATTCTCTGTTAGAGCCCCACCCAACCACATGCTCCACAGATTTCTCAGCCTGAGGTAACATGGTGGTTGTTTTTATTTCCCTTCTTATCCTCAGTTCTTCTCTACCTGATCCTCAGATCTACATCTGGAGGGTGAGGAGGGGAAAAGCTGAATGGGCAAAGACAAAATTCCCTTCTGTGGGTGGGATATTGAACGAAAGACTGAAAACACTTGTATTTTAACCAAATTCATCCCTGTTACAATCCTCTTGATTGTTTCGCCTCAGTAGCTTTACTTTTCTCATTCATGGATTGTTCTCAGGTTGATGAGGAAAAATACCACCCTTCTCAATTAAATTATTGGGGTAGAAAGAAAGAAGCATGTTAAAAGAAAAGGCCAATGCAGGAAAGGCTGAAACTGAGAAGGGAGACTGATTTCCAAAATTTAAAATAATTCTCAATCTGCAATATTATCTGTACACCCTAAGGCCATTTTATATTCTTTTGAGATATTCTAGATAAAGGGATTTTCCACGAGTCTTTGCCTTAGGTTTTGACTGCTCTGTGCTATCATAATTGAAGGGGACAATTGGATTTCCTTGTAGTCAATTCCTGTTCTTTGTTCAATAGGTCAAAGGGAGTGTGAACAATGCCGTGAAGACTACTGGCCGAATGCACAAAAGAGTGAGTGTGTGCTGAAGGAGGTGGAATTCCTTGCGTATGATGATCCCCTGGGATTCACACTTGTCATCCTCTCCATCTTTGGGACACTTGCGGTCATGGCAGTCACGGCTGTGTATGTGATGTACAGGCACACTCCCCTGGTGAACGCCAACGACCGGGAGCTGAGCTTTCTTATTCAGGTGTCTCTTATCATTACGCTGCTGTCATCTATGCTTTCCATTGGCAGGCCATACGACTGGTCCTGCATGTCCCGCCATGTCATTCTGGCACTGGGCTTTTCTCTTTGTCTATCTTGCATTCTTGGAAAGACCATTTCACTGTTTTTAGCCTACAGAATTTCCCAATCCAAAACCCGACTTACATCCATGCACCCCCTTTATCGGAAAATCATTGTGCTAATCTCTGTTCTAGTTGAGATTGGCATATGTGCAGCCTACTTGGTATTAGAACCTCCAAGAGTATACAAGAACATGGAATCTCAAAATACAAAGATCATTCTGGAATGTAATGAAGGTTCCATAGAGTTTTTGTGCTCAATCTTTGGGATTGATATCTTTCTAGCCTTGCTATGCTTTCTTACAACCTTTGTGGCTCGCCAGTTGCCGGATAATTATTATGAAGGAAAATGTATCACCTTTGGGATGCTGGTCTTTTTCATCGTCTGGATCTCCTTTGTCCCTGCTTACTTGAGTACCAAGGGCAAGTTCAAAGTGGCTGTGGAAATATTTGCAATCTTGGCATCCAGCTATGGTTTGTTGGGTTGTATATTTGCTCCCAGGTGCTTCATTATCTTGCTGAGGCCAAAGAGGAACACTGAAGAAATCGTTGGAAGAATCTCCACTATAGATAAGAGTATCCAACTGATTTCATCTTCTGTGAGCAGTGAGATTAACAATACTGTGGAGTCAACTGTTCTGGATGATTAGGGCTGTGAGTTAACATGTGTCCTTCAAAGCTGCAATGGTGAAGTGGTTCCACATTTCCTTTCAGGTTGCTCATTCAAACATTTCAAAATACTTTGGAATAAGGAGTATGTAGTAGAGGATATGATAGGCACAAATTATCTAAAATGATAGATGAAAAATTTGGTTCTTGAATATGTTTTTGTTCTTATATCATGAGTGTCTGCGCTAGAACTTTATGTTAAACAACATGACCTAGTGGGGACCAAGAGAGACATATTGTTCTACATCCTGTTAATGCCTCTCTGAAATAGATAGCTTTTCTCTGATTGAGGTAAGAACTACAGCTCATACACTTTTTCTTGGACCAGGGGGTTTGGAAGAGAATTTATGTTTCAAAGGGCTCAATGACATATGGAGAATATTGAAGGAATTGAGATGTCAACAAAACTCAGTTCCTTCTTGAATACCTATAGGAGTAGACAAGTTTCTCTGAGAGAAAAGGCATGGCCTATCTGCTACAGATTTTTCTGGAGGAGAATAAGTGGTAAAGTATCTGAGTTTTAAAAAACATTCCTCTGCTTACAAAATAAAAACAAGGGAATTAAGATGTCAGCAAAGCAGTTATTAAGTAGATTATGTGGTAAAGACATGGATGGCAAAAAATGCAAATGTTTACCTACAACAGGTATTAGAATGCAGGATTTTAAATGATAAATGATAAATACTTGTCCTCTGATTATGTATCCTTAACTAGAATTTAATTCCTATGTATAAATGTTATAAAAATATTTTCAGTCTTCTAGATATGAAACTTTGAAAATGACTTATATATATTTATGTGTATATGAATTAAATGTGTGGAAAAATAGAATTTGTAGAAATGCTGATAAATCAAAAACACATTCGTATATTTGACTCTAGAGGTCCAACAGGATCACAAAGAGCTCTCTTTTCAAGAGAACTTGATAATATTTGTGAATCTCAATTAACCAAGCTGGGCAGAAATTCACACAGGCAGAGATTCATCACTGAAACAGTGATACTAGTTTAGCAGGAGAAGTCTGTCGGGAACTTACTTACTGACTTTTACAATTTTTTATTTTTTAAATTTTTACTTTCCGCTCTCCACCCCTTTTATTTACTGACTTTTAAAGAATGATCATGCTACAGCAGACAAAGGGAATGAGCTTCCTGTAATTTAAATAGTAAGTTTACATCAAGGTTTGGCAAAGCTTAAAAGTGATCCATTTGTTGGAGGGCCAATGGTATTTTCGGGGCAAGCATCTATTCACCCATCTGACACTTCTACTGTGCTTTGCAGCACAGCCCTTAGAATCATTACGGGAGAGTCTATGTAACACTGTGAAGAATGGAGGAACTACTTTGCCTGGCTCTTCATTCGACCCAGGAAGGTACTTTGGAAAAGAGAGGACAGTTTGTCAAAGTATAGAGCAATAGGTAAATGAGAATCAGTGAGTTAATTTCTTATTCAGTTATACATACAGCTTGAGTATTCCAAAGATCCATCTTGAGATTTTAAACAAAAGCTGAAAGATGGCTCATGTCTAGTGACTTGTTTTACTTTTATTTCAAAATATTTCAATCTCAGTGGATTCTACTTCTTTTCTGAGATGTTGGTTATTGAACATTTGGTCTTTAAAAAGATGTTTCCGAAGTCCAATCTGCATAATATCAAAAACTCTGTTATTTCCTTTCATATGACATGGCTCAGTAATACCGTCTTATTAGACTTGTGCTCTTTGCAATTATTTTTCTGATCAGCAATAAGTTTGGGAAATTAGAGAAAATAAATGCTATAAAAACAAAATATTAACTGAACTTGCATGTTTGATGTTCATGTTTACTTATACAACTTTAAAATTTTAAGATACAACTTTTATCTAAAATAGTCTGAAGTTATCACTTGATTTGGTACACGTGCATTGTTATAGAAACTGGCTTATGGCTGTTAGAATGAATAATAAGTTATTGTCACATGATGATGGTCTAATTTGTAGGATCGTTTTCTTATGTGTAATTAATTATTTAAGTATTAAAATATTTTTCATAAATTAAAAGATATTTTCTCTTTGGATAAATGCATCATTTAAAAATTATTTGTAGTGACAAAAATGACTGAAATCTCCACCAGCACATGCTGCTTTGTAACAGAATCTCATCTAGAAATCGCTAGTGACACTCCCTGCAGTAAGTGAGCACTTGCTGGTAACTACATACTGGGCCTTAGGGAGCAGCTCGGAATTAGTTTCAGAGTGTTGCAGCAAAATTATGTGGTTGCTGGCTTGGGGAGTAGCATAAAGATTAATTGTTTGAAACAAGAAAAAATGCAAAACAATACTTGACCAGGACTGATATACACACGTGCAAGATTGAGCTCTTTTGGTGAAAGAAATGTTTATCAGGGCTGCCCAAACCCATGCCATAAGATTAGTTTCTTGTATTAAGTCAAAGAAAATTCCTGATAGGAAATGAATATATTATCAAAAAGGGTAAGATTTTCCAACTGCCAGATTAATCTTCTTAAAACACAGCTCCGATCTCATCTTTTCCCAGCTTATCAACCACTGGTGGGTCTCCACCATCTATTGTGTGAGTCTATCTGCCTTAGCCTGACATTCAAGACCCTCCAAACTCTTTTCCATTTTCAGTTTTTAACAGTTGTCACTTGCCACCTTCCTGCCCACATTCTTTTAACACAATGCAACCGCACCCCTACAATTCCTGGAAACCACCTCCTGTTTTCTTGATTTCATGTTGCTCACATTGTTCCCTTTTTCCTCTAATGCTCTAACAGAACTGTCTTCCCTCCCTCCCTCCCTCCATCCATCCATTTCTTCCTCCTTCCCTCCCTAAGGGATTGATGTGCACAAGACTCAGAGTTAAGCATAGAAGATGCACAAAGACAAGGCATTGTCCCCCAACTCCAGGTGTTTACCATCTTTGGGGGTAATAGGTAATAAATGAAAATTACCCTGTGATGTGAGAGAGCTGTGATTGTGGAAGCATAGAGGAAGGGCAGAGTGAGTTAGGGTCAAGGAAGGCTTCCTGGGTGTGGTGACACTTGAAAAAATTCTTGAAGGACAAGACGGAATTAGCCATATGAAAGAAAGATGAACTAATGCATGCACTCTACCTCGCCTAGCGCTTGGAGTGTGGTAAGTGCCAGCTTCACTTCCTTTTTAAAAAAATGAAGTCTTGTAGGACTTTGTGCCTTCTTTTATGTCACTAGCCATTTCTGCTTTATGCTAGAGTTATCTGCTTTCATGTTCTGCCTCTATCACTACATTATACTTTATTTTGTGGAAGAACTTGAAATCTCTCTTTGTAGCCTTTTCTTATAGAATATACCTCACATATAATTGGTGCCCAATTTTTTTAATGGGCGATGAATAAAGTTATCAAAATAGCTAACCACTCACCTAGCCAGGCACAGGGGCAATGTTTCAGTGTAAGATGAGGAGGAAAGGCTTGGGGCTTGGAGCACAGCAGCGAGGGAGGAAGGTGGACAGAGCCCCTTTCCAAGGCAGTGGGGGCCAGATGGAGAGCTATGGACACTTCCCCTGGGAAAGGAGACTGAGTGTGGGACTGAAAAGAAGGAGGCCAGTTGAGATAGGAGCAGGGAGTCCTGAAAAGAATTTTTCCATAGTATTCATTTGACTGTATTCCCAAAGCGTTTTCTGTTTCTTATATTCACATTTTCAAAGAAGAAAGAAGAAATATTTTCTTGCCCCCCGGAATTTCTTCCCTTTTTAGCTACCATTATAAATACCAGCTGTTCGGAACATCTAAAGGCAGAGTATGGATTTATAATCTCAAGGTAGAATTGTTAACAATTTATGTAAAACATCTTTGTGAAATTCACTTAATTACATTTTTTGGGAATTGTTATTTATTTCCCCCAATATTTTTGGAAACCAATTTGGATATAAAAGGCATAATGTGCAAATCTAACTAGACCAGATATATTAGTTAGGATACGTTAACTTCTGGAACAAGTAATCTTAGAAGCTTAACAGATCGACACTTGCACACTAAGGCTAATGCAGGTGTTACTGGTCAGCCTGCACCCCTGGACGGTCCTCCTCCAGGCGGTGACTCAGGGATGCTATTGAATGTTCTCCACTTGCCCATTCTCTCTGTGCCTTCCCCTCTCTGCTCTATGACCTCTATGGACAGCACCACGCAAACTCCCTTACTTGTAGCTTCCAATGGGTTTTGCCAATGGGAGGTACTGATGGGAGACTGAGGTGACAAGACAGGTCAGGTCTTAGCTGTTTCAGCCATGGCTCATTTCTCTACCTGTGGCCACTCTCCCACAGCTAAGCTCTCACCAGGTGCCACGTATGATCTCTTTCCCTCTCCCTTCAGACATGGGTGTGATGACAATTTCCTACTGCTTCTAGCCCCAGGGGCTTCATCATCCTTTGTTAGATCCTTTAACTTTGTTCACTCATGTCAACAGTCCCTTCTTTAAACTGTCTTGTCTTTCGAGTGTGCCTGTGGTTTTCTGCTGGGATCCTGGCTCCTACAGAGATCTGAATTCTTTTCATTTTATGATGCTACTATCTTCAGTGCAAGCCATACCAGGTTCCTGCTGAAGGGGAAGAGGGCCTGTGGGGGCAGGCATATCGGATACTCAGTCATGAGGGCCCATCAAGTGACACAGATCATTTCTGCTCACATTCTGTTGGCTAGAAGTTGTCACACGGCCCCACTTAAAGGCAAGAGAGCTGGGAAATGTGGCCCCTGGTGGGGAAGCTGTATTTGTCAGCAATTCTACATTATGGAAACGGAACATGAATCTTTGATCAGCTAGCCGTCTTTATCAGACCAGAGAACAAAATCGTATGGCCTAAAATAGACAGAAGTATCCATAGAAAGTTTCAAATAATGTACATGAAAAATGAGCACATAAGGAGACATGTAGAGGATTTTGGAAAGATGGCAGCCATCATGTAGTTTTCGAACCTACCTGAACACTGCTCCCCCAGTAGAGTGACCAGGATAGCAAGGTCCAAACCCCATGGATGATATTTACAATGCAACAAGGTGACAAAATATTCCCCAGTACACCAGAATACTACCAGGTGTGAGCAAACCATAAACAGCTACAGGATCCGGGTGGGATCAGACATGATGTGGCGGGAAGTGGAAAGAAGATGCAGGTACTCATGATGAGGGTGAGAGCTTGGAAAACCCGTAAGCTGCCATCAGGCAGTCACTGGAAGCTCAATGGGCCATTCTGAGCACAGCAGCAGAAACTAGGAGAGTACTTTGCAGGTTTCCGTTCATGGATGAATGTAAGTAGACTGTGGGAAGATCTGATGGCAGCTGGTCTGGGGTCTGGGCCCTGTGAACTCTTAAAACTATTAAACAATCCTCCCTGGACCAAGCCTCCACTGAGGAGGAAATGGTGGGAGTAGAATCCAAGCTGGGCAAAAGAAGGACAATAGGGGCCAAAGAAAGAAAGAAAGAGTTCAAATCCAACTGATCAAAGTAAACTTTACTGATTTCAACCTTTGTCACCTTGCAGCTTATGATAGAGCTGGACGTGAGCAAGAACAAAGGTTTTAGATGCTTTAGGAGCATATCTTATTAACTATCAGTCATTTTTAGTAATGGGATGTGGTAATGGCAAAGATAATCTCAAATTACACATACGATGTTTCTGTCATATGACTGATTTTATCAATAAACATTCCAGGAGTATTAAGTGTATTTTGCTGCAAAATGATGCAGTCTGTGGCTTCCCATATTCTCATCAATGCATCATCACTCGAAACATTTTGGAGTGCCTTGTGGAAATGCCTCTGGAGTATGGATTGCCCTCAACTAATGAAAAGTCCTTACTTTTTCAGAACGATTTGATTACCTTTTTATATTTAATTTATTGTTAAAAATTAAAAGAAAAGTGTAAGAAAAAACAGAAGATATGTATTAACAAAAGAATGAGAAATGGGAGATACAGCTGAGCTCTGATTGGTTAGCTCAGGTGAGTTCTGGATGTTCCAAAGTGGAACATAGGTGTGGGTTTGGGGGGACTCAGAGTACATGTTTGACTTTTAGTTAGCAAATGGCTGCTTGACTCTATTTTAAATTTAGGGCCACTTAGCCACTCCATTCATCATGAAGGATCAGCTCTTTGAAGTTCACATTTCTTTCACACCTCGCACACTGCAATTTCAAGCCCAGGGGACTTTGAGAGCACATGAGGAGTTTACCCAGCCTCGACATGGAAGCAGAATCCAGAGAAGGCTTCCGGTGGAGGCGACATCTAAGCTGAGACCTGGAAGATGGATAAATAGGAGTAAGCCAGGCAAGGGAGGAGCATGGACACAAATGGAATCATCTAGGTAGGGGAAAGTGTATGCATAGGTTCAAAATGATTGAGACAAATTTGGTTATTTTTAATTCCTAAGACAAAGCCACACTCTGTCAAGTTAGCATTGGCCATTGGTGTCACCCTTAGCATCCTGGGACTAATATAAGGAAAGAAAAAAAAAAAAGGACTAAGAAATTGAGCAAGGCAAAACAAAAATGCGATGTCAATTATTACTATGGAAAATTATTTCCAATATTTACTACAGCTGACCATTTATATACCCTATGACTCAGCACATTCACTCCCAGGAATATACCTAACTATATGTCTGTATGCTTACCAAAAAGATGAATACTAGAAGATTTACACAGCATTAATTATAATTACCCAAATAAGAAACTACTCAAATGTCCATCAACAGTAGAATGGACACATAAACTGAGATATGAGACTCACTCAATGGAATACTGTACAGCAATAAGAATGAATGGGCTTCTTTGTGTGGAAAAAACTGTAGGGTGGTAAGATCAAAAGCTGGGAAGTGACTTGGAATTTGGCAGTGATTACAGTCACCTAGGCAAGAAAATCATGATGGCTTGGACCAGGAACAGAGCTCAACATTTTGGGGCAAATTGAACACTGTCAGATCAGATTTACTGACATACTTCAGTCAGTTGACAGTTGCATCTTTGAAGTGCGTGTTCAAAGAAAAGGGGACACATTAGAAATCTACAATTTAAACGACTAACATCATTTCCAAAAATAATCCTATTATATTTTACTAGCTTTTACTGCCCTTTGAAATGCTGATTAATAAGAGAATCACTTAAGCTGATAAAGCCACCTGCGTAGAAAATGATTTTCTCAAAATAGTTGCCTGAGATCACTAATAGTTGAAAAACATGAAGGAAAAACTTCCTGCTTCTTCTTTTCCATTTAAAAGTTTAGCTCTATGAGTAAACACAGACCTTTTCTCTTTTCTGTCTGTGTTTTGTTTAGTAACTCTTTCACACGTGCTGTTAGAGGAGACAACCATGTTCTGGCAGGTGTTCAGAGAATGAAGATGCTCCTGTTATTTAAAAAGTGACTGGCTAATACAGAAACCATTGCTTGGTACAAATGTGTGTGAAACAGAAAGACACCATCTCTTTGAGTCATTTATAGATATGATAATATGCAAAGAAATTAGAGTTACAACTTAACCAGCACATGCTTTTTTTCCTCCTTCTCAAAACACCAACATTGACTTTTACCTTTCCCTGTGAAGCTTCTCTCCATGGTTCCTCACTCTTTGGGCTGAAGTACATTGATTTTTAGGTCAAGCACAAAGGTTTCTTAAGACACAACACAGATCATTTACTATTTCTTTATTAGGCTCTTCTCCCTCTCCCCTCGCCATTGCCTTATCAACTTGAGTTTGAAAGTAAATTTCCTGGCCGGGCGCGGTGGCTCATGCCTGTAATCTTAGCTTCTTGGGGGGCTGAGGCAGGTGGATCGCTCAAGGTCAGGAGTTCGAGACCAGCCTGAGCAAGAGCGAGACCCCGTCTCTACTAAAAAATAGCAAGAAATGATCTGGACAACTAAAAATATATATATATATAAAAAATTAGCCGGGCATGGTGGCGCATGCCTGTAGTCCCAGCTACTTGGGAGGCTGAGGCAGAAGGATTGCTTGAGCCCAGGAGTCTGAGGTTGCTGTGTGCTCTAGCCCAGGCAACAGAGCAAGACTCTGTCTCAAAAAAAAAAAGTAAATTTCCCACACTGTTAAGTAGACTCAGCAAGGGCCTTGACTGGGGAAGACAAAGACACAATGATTTATTTTGGTGCCCTAGTCTCAGAACTGGATGGAAAGAGCAGAACAAAATGACCAATAGCAAAGACTTCAGAAAAACATGGTTTGAGATCAGTTGTGCACTTCCTTGCTGTGTAATCCCAGGCAAATTACTTTACCCCTCTGAGCCCAGGCCTGGCACATAGTCAACATTCAGTGACTATTAGCTAGTTACACTAGTTATTATAACAGAGAGACTTTGACTGCCAGCTATTAGTATTGTTATCAGCCAGTTGCCTCCGATACCTATTTATCCCAGCCCCAGGGATTGGGGCTTTAAACTCCAGCGGGGCAGCAGGCCCTCCTCTGTTTCCTCTGACTGTTGTGGCACTTCTGGGCCATGTAATTCCTGAAGTTAGAAACGTGGGAACCATCATTAACATTTCCTTTTCCTTCCACTGTCACCTCTGGCCTTCTTCTGAGCCCCACATACAGCGCACACACACACCAACCAGCCAGTTATCCACTAATTCCCGTCAATTCCAACCTCAATGTGGCTCTCAGACCAGCATTTTCCTCTTCATTCACCCAAACCACCTGCAACCCTTGGCCCCAGCATGCTGTCTCTCTTACCCTGCCACTCTCTAGAACACTTTTCTCTCCCTATTAAACATACTACATATTTTTTTCTCTCTCTCTACTGCTTACTGTGGTATCTCCAGTAAGCAGTGGAAGAGGGCCTGGAGAATATTATATGCACTTAAATAATAGCTGTTGGATGAAGGAATGGATGCAGAGTGAGTAAAAGAATGAAAGAATAAATCTACTACCCTCTTTTAGCCAACATTGCATACTCTTGGATGGCTGTACCCATCTTCTGGTGGGCCACCTGTCCCCGGGCTTGCTTTCTACCTTTTATTTCCTGGACTGCAGCAAGAGTCATCTGTCTAAGATGCATACCTAATTTTACCACTTCCTGGCTAAACTCTCTAGTAGGGCTTAAATGCCCTTGACCACTCTGTCCTTGTTCCCCATTTATCTTTCTTTCCTGACACTCTTCTCTGATCCTTTGTGGCCTCCCTTCCCTCCAGCTAGATTATTTACCATTCCCTGAATTCATCTTCTCTGAGAAAGGATGGCTCCTTCTTCCTCCTTTGTTTCTCTTTTGTCAGCTATTTTCCTACAACCCTTGAAGACTCCATTAACATCACCTCTCTGTGGAAGCTCTGATTGACCTCTCTCTGCTCAGCTGGCATTAGGCGCCTTTCTCAGTGCTGCTGTAGCACCCTGGGGCTATGCTGATGAAAGCATTTACCAGCTTGTGTTGTGATGGCCTTTGGAAAGGAGCACCTTGAGCTCAGGTGCTCTGTATTGTTCATCCCTGTATTTCTTATTCCTAGTAGAAAGCCTGACACATGACAGTTGCTCAATAAATGCTTTCTGAATATTACTGTACAGGATGAGGTGGCTGCTGAACTGAGAGGCTGCTGTTTTGGATCAATGTAATCAAGATATAAAGGGAACTGCATGTAGTTTTTGTCCATTTTAAAAGTTTCTAAGCAGTACTGGCATCAGGTTGTAGTTTAGTCTGTGGTTGTGGCTATATTGGACCTTCTTTAAACATGGCCCTGCTCCCAATAAATGCCTTATTAAAAGGTACTTTACACACCATTACAGAATCTGAGATAATCTGTCTCTAGGGAAACAGTCTCTAGTGTATGGACAAAGCCACCAGAAGCCATAGTCATCGATCAAGGGCAACAGAGCATGTTGCCAGCTTACAGTCTTTTGTCCACTGGCCCAGGCCATGGCAGGTAACACTGGCTTAATATAAACCTTTACCAACAAAATACCTGTCGACCCACTACAGTGCAAGGCTCACGACCATATTTCCTTGCTCTACTGAAAGCCTCTGTGCATGAATATTTTGCCCTCCCCCAGTTCCATACCTTTGATTCATTTTTGGCATGGAATTTTCAATTCCCAGCTCAGGAAATGTTGCAGTCATTGAGAATGAACCAAACAAATTATATCCTCTTTTCTTTCTGGCGTATAATAAAATAAGACATAAGTCAAAGAGTAGCAAATGGGAGGCCAAAATGCCATCTTTATTATGATAAACTCTGAGTTGAGGCTGTAACTTATTGTGACAGTCAAGTGGGTTTCCTAAATCTGATCCCAAGAATTAAGTAGCTTTATCCATCCAGTCACAGTCAACGTGCGGCTGGGCCAGACCTCCCCGTAACGAAGAACTGCACAAATAAGACAGATCATGGGAAAGCAAGGGGGAACTCCCAGGCCCTGTGGGCAGCTCACTCCTGAAGAAAATGATGGATAAGGTATCTGAGCTCTGCTCTGCCTCTTTACTTCCCTCAGGAATGAGCGAAGCAGTGGAGAGAGGCCGAGGGTGGACGCTAAGTGAGCTTCCTCGGTATGGAGGAAGTGTTCCCTCCTGTGCTGAGCACATAATAAGGGCTCAAATAACTTTTGTGATTCACTCAATAAAATATGCATATTGAAGGTGTTACTGGTCCACATTAGTGTTTTGCAACTTTTGAGTTCCGGTAGCTGCTTGTTGTACTGGGATATGTCTGCATAAACATGGTAATTTTGCAGTAGTAAGGAGAAGACTGGATGACTCATTTATGGATCCAGCTTATCATGAACTCTAATGATGGTCACATAAAACATTTACTGTATTTTTTGCCTGTATTGTAATGTAACCATCACAACACGAACTGAAGATGTTTCTGAGCCTTGAGGCATGGGAAAAATAATAGTGATCTTTTTTTCCATGATTGTTTTATATTCTTCATTTTCAACTTCAAAGGAAGTGAAATAGCTAAAATAATAAGTTTACTCAATTTATTTTCAAATTGTAACCTCCTTTCAGCTTTCTAATTTGAAGGCCAGTAATGGATACATTGCTTTGACCTTAAAGCATTAATGTTGCATTTTAAAAGCTGAGTAATACGGGCCCATGTGATGTTTGTTAGATTTAGAAGCTTGATCACTTAATAATGTCATGGTCCCTATCCCTATGCAGTATCAAGTGACCTGCTAACCTGGAGGCTGGTGTTTTGGGTCAGTGTAACCAAGATACAGAGGGAAGTGATGAGGATGGCTGACCTTTCAGACAGTCTTAGGATCTGTGATGTAAAAATGTGCCACCTGACAAGTTCGTCTACCCCTGGCTCTCTAAGAAAGCATGGGGGTAGTGAAAACCAGGAAAATGCTGTGCCTCTCTATCTGCCTATTTATGGCGAGTGGCCATTTCCCTAGCAGAGTGGGATGTAAAATCTGGGCTTGGGCGAAGTGACTCATAAGGTCCTTTTTGGCTATGAATGGCAAGAGTTGGTCAGTTTGAAAAATCATCAAGTACTTGCTAATTTCTTTTTTTTTTTTTACATTATTAATTTCTTGATGTGACCCAGCAGTGAAGTCTATTGCCAGTAAGAGGAAAAGAAAAGGGGGAGATGAAGGAGGGCGATGGGAGAATGAAGATGTGGCTCATCTTGAGGGGTTCACAGTTGAGCGAGGGAAACAGATGCATACAGCTGTTTGAAGAGTACCAAAACTTTGGTCAGTAAAAAAAGATAGTTTAAGGACATGTGAAATACCATGGTCACATCACACCATCTCTGAGACTTTTATCCTTTTTGTGTCTCAATTTCCTCATTTGTTATAAGTGCCGATCTTATGAAATTAAGAGAGGGTTATATAAGATAATGCTTACAAGGTGCTTAGCACAGTGGCCAGCCCATAAAAATATCTCTATGGATGTTGGCTTACAAAAATACTACTACTAAATACTGGACTTGTACCATTAGATCATTGTAAAGCAATGTGCCTCGATCATATTTTCTCAGGTCCCTGAAGAAAAATTTTATTGAGTTAACATTTAATGTTACAGCATTTTGTACAGGATTGGCATGAGAAACATTTACTTTCCCCCAAACCAGAGTTTTGCATTATCCATTATATGATCCTTCTGTAAACACCTGAGTGACAAATCTTTCAACTCTAAAAGTGAAATTAGAAAAGGATATGAAAAGGAAACTCACAAAATAAGAAAGACAAAAATACAGGAAAAAATAAAGATGCTCAACATTATTAACAAAGAAATAAAAACTATTACTAAAACATCAATGATGCATTATTTTCACGAGTCCCATTGTAAAGATTAAAGTTGTAATTCTCAGTATGAAAGGCAGAAATGGGCTTTCTTATACTGGTGTAGGTAAAAATTGGTTCAAACTTTCTGGAAAGATAGGTATCAAAAGTCTAAGGTTTTTCTTGGTTCTAACCAAATAATTTTACTTATAGAAATTTATCCTTAGGAAATAATCACGTATGAGTGAAAGAATTTATTCTTAGAATTGTTTTTATTTGCTGTTTCTTCCCCCAAAACATCTTTAAACCTCAACAATAGGAAGATGGTTAAATAAATTATGATATAGAAACACAGTGAAATGCTATACAGCTATTTTAAGAGATATTCAATAAGAAAATGCTTTCTTGATGTAGTGTTGCATGAAAAAAGTATACGGTGATTGAGATTTGATTAAAAGTTTTCACTGAAAATAATATTCATAATTATTATGATTCTAATTATGTGGGGAAATATTCATAATATATTATGTAGTTAAGAGAAATGATTATAAACAATATTATGGTATAATTATAATTTTATATAAAAAGTATATTTCTAGATGATATTGGAACAATACACATCATATATGAACAGCGATTATTTCTGGAAGCCGGGATTATGTATGATTTTATTTTACCATTTGTGTTTT
Organism: Propithecus coquereli; assembly: GCF_000956105.1. Lineage (NCBI taxonomy): Eukaryota > Metazoa > Chordata > Mammalia > Primates > Indriidae > Propithecus > Propithecus coquereli. Next base: position 3,878,299 of record NW_012143856.1, on the reverse strand, counting down.
CCTGTATTTACCTGATTTTTCTTTTAAGATTTAGTTGCACTTCCCCCAAGTGTCCCAAATGCTCACACCCTCCTTAGGGGGAATCACTAGTTATGGTTTTGGGATATCTTTCCAGAATCTTTCTAGGGGGTTCAGCTACTCCACACTACACTCTCTGGGACTTTGAGGCCAGGAGTGTAGCTGTCATCACAAGAGTGCCCTCTTTGGCTCAGTTCTAGGGTGATGCTATAATCTGAGATGCCTTTTGCTTTAATTGGAAATCTTTGATGAAATATTCCAAACTCACGTCACATGGCCTCTGTCATTACCCTAACCTTAAAGTGATGCTCTGTTGAGTCTTCCTGATGAAGAAACTCTATAAGATATATATATATATATATATATATATATTAAGTGGCTTTTAAATGTATACCAACCCCAATCATAATAAAGGAAATGCAAATGGCAAGTACAATAAAATCACATTTTTCACATATAGTCTCAAAGATCAAAGAGTTTGCTAACACAATGTGGGAGAAATAGAATATTTCACACGTTGCTGGGGGTAGTGTAAAAATGCAATGTTTATTGAGAAGAATTTGGCCACATTTTCAAAATTAAAGTATGTACAGAGGATCAACCCAGAAAGTTTACTTCTAGTATTTTAACATACATATAATTGTATATGTGCAAAATGATTTATGTATTATGTGCAAGCCATTCTAGCATTATTTATGATAGCAAAAGAATTATAAATAAGTCAAATATTCATCATATTTAAGTAATTTATTATGGCATATCCACAGAGTGGAATATTATGTAGCAGTAAAAAGAATAAAGCAGTTTCATGATAATAATAAAAATAACAAATAAATAAGTGGAATGTTTGTAAAATGGCAAATAAAAAATTGTATCTGTTGGCATCCCCTGGGAGGGGAACTTGTTGGCTGGAGGATAGGGGTGGGAAGAAGACTTAATTATTGTAATGTGTTCTTTTGTTCCTTTTGTATCAATGCATATATTACCTATGCTAATAATAATAACAACAATAATAATAAAATCCAAGTCCATGAAACATCTGTGAGTGACACAAATTTTATTGCAGATTTTGTAGGAATATGTAGGCTAGTCTTTGCATATATCTTGGTAAAATTTAAGAAAAATCCTCTGTAGGACTTTGGTTCTCCTCCCAAAGTTCTTCTTAGCTGTCATTTTCCAAATATCTTCCCTAATCCTTTCCAACTGGTGTCTCTTTCTTTCTGAATCCCTCAATCTCTGTCCCTCTTCCCATATGGCACTTGATTAAATTTATTGCAATATTAAAATACTTCAGAATAAAAAAACTCATGGAGAGGTGTTTCTTTGGAAAATAAGAGAAACCATACAGGTATACAGTGTTTTGAGTACTTGGTGTTTCTCAGTAAAATGTTTAAAATTCAAAGCAGTAGTTGGCACGTGTCACCCTTCCCAAATTTGCATGGAAAGACAGAGGCCGAGTCACCTTGCCTTGTGATTAAAGGAAGTCAATTGATTAGCTTTTTCAGGATGTATGTATTCCAGTTATTAAAATATTGTCTTTATGATCCAAACCCAGCCTTGTATGCTTTGTTCTGTGTGATGTTGGGGCTGGGGACTCTAACCCCATTTCTGTTTTGCTAGCCAGCTCTCTGCTAGACTTTGTCAATAGGGGGCGCTAGAGGGAGTCTGATGGTCTGAGGAGGGAGAAAGACTTGCTTTCCGTTTGCCTTCTGATTCTGACAGCATCATCCCAGCAGCCCTTCTTTACCCTGGCAGGGACAGTTTTTTCCCTTAGCAGCAGCTGAGTCCAGTTTGTAGTTTTTCTAATGCATGCAAAACCAGCTTCATTGTGTGTGCCTTCACAGACACCAGTGCTAGCTGGCTGTCTCACACCTTGAAGTCTGGGTCCCGTGGATCTCACCTGAACTCAGGGACACCAGCATCAGCCAGCAGCTCTTCCTCCTCAGGAGTTTGAGGCTCAACTCCAAGGGACCTCTCCTCTAAGCTTCTACATTTTAATACTTCCAACCTCTTCCCTTTGTACCCCCAAGGTGGTAGCTGTTTCCTGCACTTTCTTCAAGAGTACTTGCTTTCTCTAAGAGTACTTTTCAGTATCTAGTTAACAATTCTTTTTTTAAAAAATTATTATTATTATTTCAGAGTATTATGGGGGTACAAATGCTTTGGTTATATAAATTGCCTTTGCACTGTCCGACGAGCGTGCCCATTCCCCAGACAGCGGGTACCTCGTCCGTTAGGTGTGGATTTACGCATCCCCTTTATGTTAAATCCTCTCTGTTAAAATAACTATTGTAACTAGTCCCTCACTGATATGGCAGCGGTGGTGTGTCCAGGATCTGAAAGAGTAGAGAGGATCAAGTGGAAGTTCTCTCTGGATTCTACAAATAGTATGAAGAATCATATAAGAAATGTCCTCCCCATATACTGCATATATTACAGTGGACATAGCAAGGAAAACATTCTTGGAAGAAGATAGTGCTGTTGTTTTTGTAATGTCTCACGTTATTTTATTTTATAGATAACACACTCTTCTAGTGTTCCTACCACTGCAGGGGCCACTTTCTTTCAGTCTTTTTGCAGACTCCTCTCCACTCCTTCCAACCTATAGTAGCACTGAACCACCTTTTCTTTTCTACATATTTTGTCTCTTTAGGTGTTTTCATCCTGTTTTGTGGCTTGAAATACCATCTGCTTACCGACAACTCCCAAATCTGTATCTTTAAGCTCAGATCACTCTCCAGAATTCCAGTTATGTATAGCCATCTAACTACTTGACATTTCCACCTGGATGTGCAATGAGCATCTAAACTTTGCATACCCAGAACAATACTCTTGACTTTCATCTTCTCAAATCTTTCTCCACCTTCTTTTCCATCCCAGTAAAATAAGTCAGTTGCTCAAGCCAAAAATCTGTGTGTTGTTCTTAGTTTCCCTTGTTCATCCCATTGCACAATCAATCCATCAGAAAGTCTTGTCCATGATGCCTCCCAAACACATCCTAGATCCAGTCCCATCTCTCCTTCTCACTTGCCACCACCTACATCCAAGCCACCATGACCTGTAGCCTGGACCACGACAGTAGCCTTATATTGGTGTGCTTGCTCCATTAATGCCTCTCAATAATCCATTTCCCATGTAGTAGCCTGAGAGCTCTCGGTCTAATAATGCCCTCTGCTTCTTAAAGTCCTCCTATGGCTTCCCACCACTCGCAGAATCAGATCCAAACTTTTTTCCACATCCTAAAAAGCCCTTGTGATCTGGCCTTTGCCTAACTCTTCCTCACTTCTCAGACCATTCTCTAGTCTTCTCTCATTCCTTTAAACATGCCAACTTTATTTTTGCTTCTAAGCCTTTGCATTTGCTCTTTATGTACCTGGGATGCATTTTCTCCAGGTTTTCCCATAAACAACTATCTTATCTATTAAGTTTTAAGTCAAATGTCATTGTCTCAAGGTGGCGTTCCACATTAAGTTATAACACTTCCGCACCCCGAAGGTTTTCCAACATACCACCATGCTATTAATATTTCCTTCATAGTACTCATACCCTACAAAATTATGTTGTTTATTATGTGTATTCTTATTTATTTAGTGCCTGTCTTCCTTTTACCAGAAGGTGAGGCACACAAGAGGGAAAGATATTGTCTGTCTGGTTCACTATTTTATCTTCAGCACCTAGAACAATATCTGGCATATGGAAGGTGCCTAATAAACACTTGATGAATGAATGAATTAATAAATTTAGACCAGAAAATTGGTAGATTTCAAATGTCAAAAAAGATCCTCTGCCCCCAAATCTAGACAGTATATTTGGGGCTTTGCATTAATCTTACTAAAGTAGGCATTGATTATTCTAATTTTGGATGAGGAAATGAAGGCTCAAAAGACTTAAGTAACTCAAATGACTTATCCAACTTCACCCATCTGATAAACAACAGAATTGGGGTCCAAACTCTGGTCCTATCTGATTCCTAAACCTGGGCTCCATTCCTTCGGCCCTATAATTGTGATATTTTAAGGACCATGGGGAGAGTTATTGACAAAGTATCTTTTGATGTTACACAATGTATAAATTAAGCGTGTATAATTATGAGGATTAAACATTTATTAGAAATAGTACTACTATAATTTTCACATATCTAATGAAAACTCATAGAAATTGGTGATAAAAGATGCTTTACAGACTCTGTGAGAACGATCAGTAGCATGCATTCCGGGGAGTCGGGAAACATGGGTTCTATTTCTGGCTCTGAGACTAATTAGCTCCATGACCTTGGGTGTGCTCCAGGACCTTGCTGTGTTTCATTTCTCTTATCTGTAAGGTGAGGGAGCCAGTTTCTGGAACTTCTGACACGCGCACACTCACCCACACACTCACACACACAAACATACAAACGCACACACAGTGTAGCCTTATAATTTGACAATTCTACATATGATACAAAAATGAACTAGTTTATCCCATCCAGACAATGGGAAACATCGAACTATAAGTCAGGCAATAAAGAAATGAAAGGATAGAACCACTATTCTTCCAGTAAAACGTTAGTATTTCCACACATAAAAATCTATCCTATAATTTATGATGTTGTCCTAAAAAGGGTTTTGCAGAAATATTAAGTAACGTAACACTCTTTTCCTTTTTAAAGCATGAGGTAGCTAGCTTGAGGTTAAAATGATTTCTTAAGGTCTGTTGTTTATAAACTATTCTTCACACTGAAAAATAGAATAGACAATTATGTTTTCTTTTCTGTTACTGGCATAATGAAAGGGCCTACTGGGAGGTTAATCCAATTGAGTGAATGAGGTAAGGCTGCCTATTTATTTGTCCTTGAATTTAGTTCTATAAGAAAGCATTAGAATTCTTGATTAAATTCCCTCCTCTTTGTGACTTTGTAATTCAGCTATTATTTGGGGGAAGCTTCAGCAAGTTTTAAAAAAATGCCTCAGTCAATTAATTAAAAAGAATAGTTGCACCACAAATTAAATTCTATAGAATCTCCGTTTATTAGTTGAGCATCTGGGGGACCCTTGACATTCTCACAGATTTAGGGATACCCAAAACCTGTGACTGCTGTAGTATACAGGTAATAAAGACGCTGCCTCCCTTCTCCCAAGGGTGCACTTCTCCCTCCCACCTCCAAGGGAGACAGTGGAAGAGGGAAGGGCAGAATTTCAGTAGTAAGAGCCCTGCACCGGCACTTGGCAGTCCTGAGTTCTAATTCTACATTTACCATGGATTTGCTGTTACTTTGGGCAAGTGACCATCTTTCTCTGGGCCTTTCCTATTAGAAGGAAGATTGGAGCAAAACACCCCTGAGACCCTTTCCGAGTCCACTAGTCTATGATTTTAGAGCTGTATTTTGGGGACATTCGTGGTCCAGAGGAGACTGGGTGAAGGAGTTGCCTCAGCAGAGGGCTATTATGAGTGAGGCATACTTGAAACTGAAAAGACCGAGAGCCCACTATGATGGAGTCCCTTGGTGGCTGGGCTGGGATTCCTACTTGCCCATAGGCCCGTGGCACAGGGCTACCTTGGGTTGGCTTTGTGCTCCAGATAGATAAGGCTGTGTGGGGCGATTCTGAGGTCTACCTAAGCTATTCATAGGAGCCAGGAGAGAATTTTAATCTGACACAGGCTGTTTGACTAATTGGCTTCATGGAGCTTGTTCTGGAAGTAGCAAAACAAGAAGCAGTTCTCCCAGGAGGAGAGGTACTATTTGTTGAAGTGGTTATATTTAATAACGCGAGAGCACCTGGGACAGAGACTGATACAAGATGTTATTTATTCTCCCTCTAAAATCTAAAGTGTCACATTCTTCTAGGTCAAAGCTGTGTCTTTCTTTCCCACCTGATTTTAATGCAGATAATATCTATTTTAGTAATCAAGGAGAGAGAAAAAAGGACTATGCTCAGAACTCCTTAGGTTACATATTTTCAAATTGCACTTTTTGGGGAAGATGATGCAGTAAAACTAAGTGTCCAGATAGTGGTCCCATTTATTTGTGATTTTTAATGTATTTATTATAGTATAGTTAGTCATAGTAAAGCATCCCAGACCTAGAGGGCCCTTCAGACACTGATCCCTGATATGCTGGTACTCTGGCTCTCCAAAAACAATAGTCCAGATTTGTGGCATCTGATGATTTCTGTGGTGAAAATACTTTCACCATGTCCAATTTCAAGGCATCAGTGTGACATCACTGAATGTGCAGTTGGGAGGAGATGCACAGAACTGACTCTTGTGATCTGGTAAGAGCTGGTTTCAGCACACCCCTGAACATTCTCAATCAACAGATAAGCAGTTGCTGAGGAATGCAGAGATGATGTGGACTTATTAATGGAGGATACCTAAAGGGCTGACAGGATTTAGGGAGTGGGCAGTTTCCAGGGAGAAGACTCCAGGAAAATAAGGGATCTGAGTATAATCAAAATGAAAGCTGCAAGACTGAGCAACATGAGTGCTGGGCCTAAATCTGTTAAATATCAACTTAGGCTAGTAGACAGATGAACGGAAACAAGCCATTGGGAAACAGATGTCAGTATGTATCATATTTGACATAGGATGAGGGTGATATCCCAATCAGTGGAAAAGGAAGTATATATAATGATTATATTTCATATGTATTTATAATACATGCTATATTTTATATATTAACTATATATTTCTTTATATTTTATATATTTTCATATCATTATGTGACAATAATTATACTATTAATAACTGATCATTAATATGGCTCATGAGTCCCTGTTTTCTCTGAGAGGAGAAAACTTAATCAGGCTAATTCTAGGTAATTCAATAATTTTCATATAAACTCAGTCTCTTTGGATTTTTCTTTCCCCTCCTTTTCCTTCACACATCTGGCCCATCTGGTTTCTCTGGAGGGGCAGGCATGGACTTAGCCTGGGGGTAGAGTCTCAGATCTGAATTCATCCTCTCTCCTGCTGGCTGGCTCCATGAAGGTGTAGCTTGCACTGTTGGTCTGGCTGGTTGCCTTATCTGTCCACAGCATCTGCTCCAGATGTCCCTGGCTGAGGAATCTGTGCTCCGTACTCTCAGCCACAGGGACTCCTCCATGGGTGGAATTCAATTTTTTTTGACTTGGACCAGCCTGCCTGCAGCTGGCACCCTGATGGCTGCCACCCCAGAGCCCCTGCTACAGGCTGCCCTTGCTCCCAACAGCAGCAAGCTCTCAGCAGCCATGCTGGCCTTTGATTAGTTTCAGCATGTCTCCCAAAAGCCAATGGAAGGCATTCAAGTCTCTTTTTCACTCCATCAGGAGCATTTGTGCAAGGCGCTATTCCTAAGCTGACAATGCTGCCATTTCTACTCTTCTGTGGCTGCCCCACGTGGCCTGGGCACTGCAAGCCTGAATACTTGGGAGTTTGCCTTTTCCAGACTATGTGAGCTGCTGTCTCTATACCCTTGTGATTGTCTCCAAGCTCCTCCCAATCCAGAGAGGATTCTTATTTTCACCCTTATGAAATCTCTCCTGTGTTTCTTTGCTCTCTGGTTCATGGTTTAAAACCTGTCCTCCAAGTCTTCCAGGCTCGCTCTTTGGAACTCAAAGCTTTTACCTCTTGAAATGTGCATCTCTTAAAAAATCTAAGGGAACTTGTCTTCAAGATTGCTGTTTTCACTTTGAATTTATAAAGGCCTATTTTTGTACTCAAATCTAAGAATTTGAATATTTTTATCATTTTGCTTGTTTATTTGTTTTGAAATTCTCCCTTCTTTGGTGCAATAAGCCAATGGGAATTTTAAGTGTTTATAAAAAATAAGACTATATGAAACTTAAAGATCACAGAGTTGAATTTGAATGTCTGGTCTCAGGATGAAAAAAATATGTTTTTTCCAAACCTAAAAGTATTAGAATAAATCACAAGAAAAAAACCAATGGTTTTGATTACATAAAAATTAAAACTCTTTGATGGTAAAAAAGCACATAATATTAAAAGCAAAAATAATAGGCTGAGAATATCTTTACCCAAATATAAGAGAAAAATAATTAATATACTTTATATATAATGAATTCATGCAAATCAATCGAAAACACTAAGGCCTCATAAAAATAGATGAACAGAATATAAGCATAAGACGAGATACTAATGACTAATAAAATCAGAAATCAAATATACACAATTAAAAGAGTAAATATGTTAAAAATGAGAATTTTCAGTGCTGGCGAGATATATCCTCGTATTGCTGAAAGGTGTGCATACGGATATAAATTTTTCCAGAAAGCAAATTGAAACTAGGACCTTTGAAAAAGTTTGAAATCTTTAATTTTATAATTCTAGGAATTTGGAAGTTAAAAAAAAGAATGGCTATAAATGAAAAATCAGAATAGCTGTGAAGATAATAGTTTATAAGTTACAGAACATTGATGGGTAAGATTATTACATAACCATTAAAATCTTTCTAGGGCTTAAATGACTTTGCTTTTTAGTAGCAAAAAAAAAAAGAACATAGAGTTGGGTATATGCTATAATCTGAACAAAATACGATATAATATATAACAAAGAAAAGGATGGTTGAAAATGTGCCAACAGTTTTTATTTGGGGAGGATGGCATTATAATGGTTGTTATGTTCCTGTAAAAAAAATTTCAAATGAATACATATTGCTTTTGTAATTAGAGAAAAAGTATTCTTAGGATAAGGGCAGGCAATTGTACTTTCTTTTGGGTAAACTTTGAGAAAGCTCCTATAAAGTGCCTTTTTCTTTCAATATCCCAGCCATGAGAGTGTTTAGTCCCATATCAATAAGAGAACCTTTATGATCTATGAGCATAAAATTATATAAGATGTGAACAACAGTTCTTAAAATTACATGGATGAGATTTCCAAAAATGTTAAAAATGAATAACTTTTAGAAGATAGTTGTCTTTGACATCTTGAAAAACCGTCTCAAATCTTTAGCAAGCTGTCAAGTGACATCAGCTAGCTGTCAAATGGAGCAGCACCTGTACTGCGCTTTACCCTTTATAACACACCTCTACACTCATCTCATTTCTTGTTAACCCTCACAATGCTCTGGGGCAGGAATAACTACTATCTCCTTCAATTTATCACTAGAAAGCCAGCTCAGGGTTAAGGAACTCGTCAAGGGCCAGAAACACTTCTTAGGTGTTAGACACCTGATTCAAATGTGGACCTTCTTGTGGGAAATCCCAAAGTCCCTCCACTGCACTGCACAGCTTCTCTACAGCTTTCAAGTAACCCAGCAGAGTCCTGGCAACAAAACAGAAATGTTTAAAAGAAATATTTTTTACAAGATTTTTCAGACTTGAAGTTCTGTTTTAACTTTTGAGACTGTGATGCCATCTGGAAGTGGTATCCTGTTTTAAAGCTGAAACAGTGATTCATGATTTTCTGACCCATATATACTGTTTACTAGTTTTATTCTTCCTTCTTCCCAAGACACTCTGTACCAGACAGGAGACAGATGGCTGAAACATTGCGACATCCCGGGTTGCTTCGTTGTACCACTCCAGGACTCCATTTACATCATAGTCTGTGTGAATGGCACCTTCTGGAATTTTGCAGTGCCCAGCCTGTACAGCTGTATGTGGCCCTGGTGACACTTGGATGAATTCTGCTTTTCACTGTGGTACTCAGCTCAGGTAGTGTTAGTCCTAGGATGGTGGCCAGCATAGGGCTCTGAATCCTTGCATCATAAATTTTGCTCTACCTGCTATGGCCGTCGCACTTTCTGAGTCCTAGGTGACATATACAGCACAGAGGATATGCCAAGAAAGCAAATGTTTGATTATTAGCCTAGCTACAACTCCCTTCCTCAAAGTAAGTGGTTTTCAACCATGGGCACAATAGCAATGTCTAGAGACCCTTTGGCTTGTAACGGCAGAGTATCTAGTGGGTAGAGTCCAGCGATGCTGATAAACACGCCAAAGTGCATGGGATAATCCCCTCACAACAACGAATTAACTGGCTCAAACCGTTGCTAATGCACAGCCCTAAATGGACACTCTTCTTGACAAACTGGGCTGGTCCATTTGTGAACCTTGAAGATTTTCTTGGCTCTTTCAGTTAGGTTTTGAGTAGGAGCAGCTTAGGAGGCTCCTTTCCCCTAAGTCCACACGCTATAGTTTCTTGGGAATTTTCCGTTCCCTCCTTGAGAAAAAGTCCTTTCTGCAGATGGCTTACCTAAGCCACTCACCCAATGCCTTTTGATGAACGGCAGTAAACTCCTTCCATTCACCAAAAATGTTTGATGCAGCGAACTCCTTAGGGTGCAGAGTGTGTGCCTGGAGTAGAGGACATGGCCTTGAGCATGCCCTAAGACTTCTCTCCACCTGTAGCCCTGAAGAGCTTCTGCCGGTGGAGAAGAAAGAATGCATACCTCTGCGGAATGGAGAACCTAGCTTGGAGCAGACCATTGACATTTGTTGATCCTTTCATTTTATCTTGAACTTTTATTCTAGTCTGTAATATAGCTATGTTAATTTTTATAAAACTGTTTTAAAATTATCAGATACTTTCCTCATTTTGTTTCTCCAAGCCTTTGAATGAAACGAAAACTCTGTGAACATGCATGTGTTTACCTTGTTGCTTTGCTTACATGGCCATGTAGAGCTTTTCTCCATTGCCCTTCTTCTGGGGCTTGGCAGATACCAACCCCAAAGTCCTTGGATTTTGAATTTGTAAAGGAAGTTGTGGGGAATCTGAGGAATCTTAGACCCAGCCGAGGTGGTGAGCACAGACAGAGGTGGTGAGCATGGATTGAGATTGTCTGGCCTGAGTATGTGCCTTAGGAGGACTAATCTCAGCATCTTTGCTCTGCATACAGCAGCCGTGAACTGGAGTGGCTTGTCAGAGAGGTAATTCTACAAGCTCTAGCCAACAGACACTCAGTAGGGTGGGCCTGAGAATTGAATTGATGTCAGTTCTTCTCCTGATCCTGAGGAATGGGAGGCAAACTGAAATAGAAGCTACCAGGCAGGAGTGCGGGTTGCAGCTTGTGGGAAAGAGATGCAGTTTGTGGCTAGTGGAACAGCACTGGGTAAAGTTACAGGACTCTCTTCCTTTTGAGGTGCTTGCTTTAAAGGAGAACAACTCCATCAGAAATCAAAGATAAAAGGAATACATTATGAGCCTCCTAATGGCATTCCAGCGTCTGGAGTGAGACAGATACGAGTTTGAACTCTGACTCTGCCATTTACTGGCTTGGCAACCTCAGGAAAGTTATTTAGTCTCCCATAGGCTCAGTTTCTCATCTATAAAATGAGGATAATGGTAATAAGACATGCCTTAAGACATTTCTCCCTATCGTTGGTGTGTAATGCTTCTTAGATCTCAGATCTTCTCTCAGTTAGAGGCTGACACTTTGATGGCATGTTGGATGGGCCCACTCTTCTGTCATTTAAAAAATTGCCTTTATTTGAATCCAGCTGATGAGTACATCCGCTTGGCTTGTGTAAAGGGAACTGAATGGTGTTCACAATCAAAGCTTGAACATCTCTGTGGGTCTGCAGGCTTCGCTCTTCCTGGAAAAGTTAGAGAGGAAATGAATTCAGACTTCTGTTAAGTTTTAAGTCAGTCTGTCCTTATTACAGCGTTGGGTGGCGGGTAGTTGATTTGCTCACAGAGTATCAATGTAAAATGGCTTTTTGAAAAAACAGCAAGTAATCATATCTTTGTTGAGTAAACTTGCCCAAAGTTTTTACAAATGAACAGGCCCTTCTGATAGAGCACTTATCTCCCTTTTGAATTCAAGATACAAACTAGCCTTACATACTTTAATCAACAACATGCCCTTTGAGGTTAGTGATTATACAGAATGAGGTTTCATTGTGCCAAATTTCCAGTCTGGAATGGATATCATGAAGTCAGTAAAAAGATACATCAGCATTCAATTAAGAGCTTTCTCACTAAAATCCAGTTTGGAATGAACCAAACAAGCTTATCTGAAATTATAAATGACCATAAATACATTAAGGAGATACTATAAAACAAACCAGTTCTTTGGAAAAGAGCAAAGAATAAATTAGTCAAGAATTATATTAAAATATCAATGAAAATATTTAAAAAATTATTATACTCCTCATTTTCCTTTGTTCTTTTTCATATTTTGTGATTGTTTAATGCCTTTTCAGCTTTAGATGCTCAGGATTAAAGAAATTACTTTCTGTATTGTTTCTTCTGATTCTTTGATGGATATTTCTCTGGGTATCACTCCAAGAATTCTTCACTGTCAAAAGAAAAATCTGATACTATCAAAACAGAACAATTGGCCAAGCACGATGGCTCACGCCAACAATCCCAGCGACTCGGGATGCTAAGGTGGAGGACTGCTTGAGGCCAGGAGTTTGAGAGTAGCCTGACCAACATAGTGAGACCAGTCTCTACAAAAAAAATTTACAGATTAGCTGGGTTTGGTGTCATGCACCTAAAGTCCTAGCTACTTGGGAGGCTGAAGAAGAGGATTGCTTGAGCCCAGGAGTTCAAGGTTGCAATGAGTTATGATCAGGCCACTGTACTCCAGCCTGGGTGACAGAGCGAGACCTGTCCCAAACAAACAAATAAACAGAAAAACCCAGAACAGCATTAACAACAATCCTGTTTATCTTAAACTATTAAAAACTTATATTCAGTCAGAGCTGCTCTGTTAAATTTGGCCTCCGAAATCTAATACTGGTGCTGGAAATCTGAAGCTTACAGGAATTGTGTAAATTTCACACACACAAGTATTTTTTCTTTTTCTGTTTTAAGATTTGTTCTCTGAAAAGAATTCACATCAAGTTTTCAAGAGTCAACACTAGCTGTTGCCTGGCTGCTAGAACACAACTCCGGAGTCCAGCTCACTCATCACTTTCCTTCTGCATTTCCAAATTCTTCATCTCCTCCTTCTCTAGACCTGCCCGAGCCATCACTGCCTGCCCCATGTCTTAGCCTTCAAATAGCAATCATGTTCAAGCAATTTTGTTCAATGAACAAAAAATTTTCAAAGTTCCATATTACTTGCAGAATAATGCACAGACTCCTTCACGTGACATGGTAGAGTCTCCATGTCTTCACCCTAGCCTACCTTTGGCCTTGTGTCTAATTCACCCATACATTTATTTTATGCTCCCAGGAAGCCAAGTTTATATCCTGTGCTAATTCATGTCAATTTCTACCATTATTTTACTTTAATTAAAAAAATTATATAGTAAAACATGATGATTTTAGAAAACAGCAAGTACAAATGAGCAAAATTTAAAAAATAAATATAATTCAAACTCGCAGAGATAATTACTGCTAACATTTGCTATATTTTCTTTCAGACTTTTATCTGTGCATATTTATACAAATATAGATTTACCAAAATTTAATTTTACTATATGTGCTATAATCTAATTGTTTCAATAACTATATCATTGAAACAATTCCATATTTATACTTACCTATATTTTATCTATCAAATATATTGATGTTTAATTATCCGATCTCCTATTTTGATCACTTAGATTGCTTTAAATTTTTTCTACAATTTTAAACAATTTTCCTACAAACTTTCTTGTAGCTATTGTTTTGCACACATTCTTAATTAATTTCTTAGGGTCATTCCTATAATTGAAATTGTTTTTCTAACATCCTTTTCTTCTTTGGACCCTGTTCTACTTTTTTCTATTTTTATGAAAGTTCGAAGATTAAACTCAGACCTCATAATCTAAGAAAGCACTTAAGGGCAAGATAGAAATGACTTTCCAGTTCTTAGAGTTCATAATGCTTGTTAACTCCAACCAGAATTACGTGAGCTTAACATAACAAAACTTGCTCTTAAAATGTTTTATGCTCAATTCACCCTCCATCTGTTTTTCTCATTAGGCTAAATCAGCTCAGTCACATCCCACAGTGCTGTTGATCAAATTTAAGTTTTGTTTTTGTGATATAAACTTAGTAAGTTTAGGTGTGCCTGGCTAGCTTTCAGAAGTTGTGTTTTCAGTGATACCTGGTCTATCATTTAGGTAATCCACCACTGAATAGGTTATTCACTTTATTCTGTCCTACTTCATTGAAAAAACATTTATTGAGTCCCTTTCATGTAGATAGCTTTGTGCTGGGTGGGTCTCTCCCAAGGAGCTCACGGTTTAGTAGCGGAGGCAGACTGATAAGTACTGATTCCTTCACTGTGACATGTGCAGTAACAGAAGCACGTGCCAGGGGGAGCAGCTGGGAACCCTTTCTGGAGGGGTCAGGGAAGGCTGCCTAGAAGAGGTAACAGCTGAGCTGCATTTCGTAGGATAAACAGGAGTTCCAACGGTGTCTGTATGGTGGGGGGCGGGTGAGGAAGAGAGAGCATTTTCAAACACAGCGGAGCCTAGAACAACATGGTGTATTTAGGAAACCATACACAGAGTGGCATTTTTGGGAAATTTGCCATGGGGAGAGGAAAGGGTGGGTGATAAAGCTTGAGAGGAGGGCAGTGGTCAGATCATGAATGGCCTTGTGCTATTGTGCACTTGGACTTAACTTTGGAGGCTTTGGCAAACCCCTGTCTTGAAGAGATTGGTATTTTAGGAAGATGTATCAGATAGCAACATGGTTCCTGCATTTCAGGCAGAAGATACTGGAAACAAGGAGACCTGTTCATAAACCATTATAATTATAATGAAAGAAATGGGGGGGGATCAAGACAGGAGAGAGATGATGGCACAAAAGAACAGATGCTGAGGGTGCTAGGCCAGGGAAGGGGCTTGGGGACTTGAAGACTGAGCCAGGACTTAAAAAACAGGGCAGAGTGGTTGAATGATCCAGGAGAGTTCAGTGGATAAACCAAAATTGAGAGTTAGTTGTCCTAAGCGAGGCATCAACAGGACAGGGCTGAGTAGCGAGCAGAAGCCACATGAGATACAACAGGTTGGGCCCTAGGAACACCAAAGAATATCCTAGAGCTATGAAAAGTCAATGAACTTTCTAAGTAGAACAAGGAAATAACTTTAATAGGAATATCCAAAAATAGACCACAAAGTAAAATTTTCCTCCAACCTGAAAATCTGGTAAAGTACCAGCAAAAGAGATGTCCTTGAGGGAAAAAATGCTGAATTGATTTCACAGTAATTTTGACCTGGATGTGAAAATTTCACTTAGAATAAAATATTCAAATTTCATGGGCAACTCTAATAGGCACTCAACACTTCCCCTATTTTAGTGGCTTTATATTCCTATCAGGGAGAATTTTATATACTTATCCGTATCCTTTACTGGGGTTAAGAAGCAAAGTATGTCATTTATGGATGCTAAAAAAAATTCTAAGTGCTAACATTTGCCAACTGCCCTCGATTTTTCCATAGGTATCATTTACCTTCTTTGGTTTGGACTGTGTGCTAATTATGCAATGCTATATAACGAACAACTGCAAAACTTAGCAGCTTAAAACAACAACAATATTTTACTTATGAATCTGTAAGTTAGCCAGGGGTTGGCCAGGGAACTGGGGCTCCACAGCCATCTCTATTTCTGTGAGATCTCCCCAGTAGATCAGGGTAGCCAGAATTCTTTCATATGTTGGCGGGAGACTCCCACGGCATGACTTTCAAGAGAGAAAAGCAGCCAGGAGGGAGCTGTGTTGCCTTTTCTAACCCACTTCAGAGAAATGAGTCACTAAAGCCAGCCCATTATCAGGGGATTGGAAGTAGACTCCATCTTCTGTGGGAGGAGTATCAAATAACTTGTTTTAAAACGGTGGCAGTCTGGAAGAGGAATAGTTTGCAGAAAGTCAAATGATTCCTCTTGTTAAGAGGCCTACCACTATGGCCATAGTTTGGTTGTAGGCTCTTTATTTCAGGGATTCCTACCAGAGATCTCTTATTGACCCCTTCCCATACCCTATTTGGGTTCCACCTAATCAAACCGTCCTAAGTTCAGGTCTCCATAACTCTGATGGTCCCAGAGCAAAATGGTACAATAGAAAGCTGTGTTCAGAGTTGGAAAGACCTGATTAATAATCTCTTGATCTCAGGTCTGCTAATGACTTGCTGTGATCGCCTTGTGACTCAGACAAGCTTCCCATAGTGGTTGGGGGTGGTGAGTTCACAAATAGCATAGTTTTTCCTTTAATTAAAAACAACCATAACATTTATGTGTGGACCAGTTAACAAACTTTATTGAGTTCTTCTTACATGCAAAATGCCATGCTGGGATCTGTGGAGGCTACAAAGACTGGCTGGAGAACAGGAGAGGCTGGTGCTAATCAATAAGTGGCGAATTTTGCAGCTGGAAGCCAACAGCATTACTGCCCTTAGACCTGGGCAAGCAGGGGTCTTGCCCCAGGCCCCCTGCCACCCACAGCCCGCCCCCTTCCCTCACCTCCAGACTCAGGGGATCCTGTGGTTTGAAGTCTCTTCCTCAAAATTTTCTAAGTTCCTCTCTGGTGCTGAGAACTAGCCAGGGCTGGCAGTACCATCTGGGCAGGGTGTTCTGAGCCTGAACCAGCCAGCATAGGCCCTGGTTTTTCTTTCTTACTTTCAGGGTGCTCTGTTTCTACTCCTACCTCCTCTTTGTGTGGGGTTGACCAGGTGTCCCAGAGGAGCTTTCGGACTCATGCTTATAGGATTGTCCCAGGGCCCTGATTCTAGGAGGGCATCCTGGTGAGCAGATAGCTTCTACTGGATGGCATGAGATTGGACTACCAGAATGAGGCTGACATGCTGATTCTGAAGCCTGAGGATTTTAATTTCTAACAAGTTTGCAAGTGATGTTGATGCTTCTGGTTGGGGAATCACTGAGAATGCGTGAAACTGTACGTCTTGTGAGTGAACAATGTTGTATTCTTTGTAATCCTTTGAGACCTTTACTTTTCATATTCTGAAGTATTGGTAAAATGCTCAACTCAAGAGTAATGTGGGTCTAAATTTTCTCATCTAAGTACAAGATGCCCACGGTGATATTGACTCAGGCATCATCCTATAAAATACCTCTCTGTAAGTGATCGGTATACCTGGCTGATCTGCACTGTAGGTCACTGCAATGGGTTTCTCATCCATGTGGCTCACGTCAACATTAGGTAAGCTATATATACTTGGCTTGAGGACCAGAAGGGCAAGTCTGCAGCTCTGGTCCTGCCTAATTCTTACTGTGGCTGAATGCCACAGGGGTGGGTAGGAATTCCCCTTCCTTTACATATTTTTTCAAGATTTTTGGTGAAAATAGAATAAAAAAAGTAAAATCTAATCAATGTTTATTGGAAGAAGTCGTTCTTTAGTGGAAAATAATAATGGACGTGGAGGGGTTGCTTTGGGAGTCTAGATTTTAAAGAGGTGAGTGAATTTATGGCCCAGGGTTTCTAAAGCAGCAGAGACTGAAGTCACCCAAAGGTGACCAGCAGGTCAAATGATCCCTTAAGGGATTTAGGACTTTCCAAAGACATCTGTAGTCCCTATGATTAAACACAGCAGGAGATCCTCAGCAATTAACATTTACTGAATAACTGGTGAGTGCCAGGTCCACCCCAGGATGTGGGTTCTGCAGAATGCACAGGCCCCCAGAGACTCCTATACAGTGCTCCCCAACCACCCCAATAAACCACTAACACGCATTGCTGAGTGAGGAGGGCTCTGACAAAGGTGCCAATCAGGCACTGCAGAACTCAGAGGAGGGAGACGTGTGGAGGGAAAAATGGGACGTGGTAGGGGTTACCGAACATTATCTTAGCTGGCCCTTAATTTACTTAGGGTGGGAATATTATTCCTTCTTTAAAAATAGGGAAACTAGGACTCAGAGACTGGCCCAAGATCATGCAGCTAGTATCACAGAGCCAGGATTCAAGTTATCTATAGAGAAAGGGCATTTTAAGGACAGGTGATCTGTGTCAAACCTTCACTCAACCATCTACCAGCTGCGGTCTAGTTACTTAATCTCTCTGGCTCTTAGTTAACTCTTATAGAAAATAGGGTTGTCTTACAGAAACTGGGTTTATTGTGAGTAACAAGAGGTAAGAAACAAAGTGCCCAGTGTGGTGTTGGGCACATAGTAGGTGCTCAAAGGACTGGTTTCTTTTCTTTCCCTTCTCTGCTTCCCTATAGGACTAAGGAGATGGCTCTACTCTGGTTCACCAGGAGGCACGAAATAAATGTTTTGTCTCAAGGAAATTAATCTTTCCAAGCCTTAATTTCTTCATCTATAAAATGGAGATAATAGGGCTACCTACTTTTCAGAGTTGTCATGGCATTTAAATGAGAAGGTGCATGCTAAGTACATAACATAATGCATGACACATGCTTAGTGTTCAATTAATGTTAACTATCATTAATTATAACAGAAACAGAACACTTAAGTATCTAGGGTTATCGGAGTCACAGGAACAACGCACCTGCTCTTTTGTGCCCTGTATACCTGTCACCCCTTTAAAGCTGAACTGGGGAAGTCTCAGGCCCAGGAGAAAATCTGGAGGCCCCAGGATGAAATTGGGGCTGTTTGAGTTGTCCTGTTTTTTTTTTTCCTTTATTTCCATGCTATACAGCTCTTGCCAAGGAGATGGCAGGATTCTCTTTCAAATAAAATTGAATTTTGCACAGACCTCAGAAGAAGAATTTTTTCCTCCGTTGCTCAGCTGAGTTTCTAAAGGGTTTCTCACAAGAGTGAAAAGACGAAATGCTTGACTTTTCTATACCAGCCTCTGGTTTAATAATCAGACATTCCAGAAATAACTGCTTTGGCAGAAGTCAGCTACATTTTATTTTGACAGAGGGAGTCTTTTGTTTTTGCATTTCTTCCTGTTCCATTGTGCTTATGGAAGAAACTATTCGGAGCTCTGAGTTTTTGTAACACCTTTCACTGTTTAAGGCTATGATGTGTGCTGAGGTATTCCCCAAAGGTCACAGCAAGAAATATTTTATGGTGGAGAGATCATGAGAAAGGCCAACTTCTGGTATAACCCAGTATCTACTTGGAACATTTTCAAATTAAAGCTATATTATAACTCTTCAGAATTTTGGTCTATCTTTGTAAAAGGGAGCTAGCACTGTAGAGTTTGAAAAAGGCAGTGGGGTACATTTGGGGCAGAGAGACCAAGACATGGATTCTAGCTCAACCATTAAACTGTTCCTGGCAAGTTATTAAAAACCTGGAATCCTCAGCATCCTCATCTGGAAAATGGCAGTAATAACACACTTTGCAGGGTGGTTTGGAGGACAAGGGGACATATATAAAGCCCACAGTGTGGCATGTGGTCATTGCTCAATACATTCCAATAAATATTAGGTCCCTTCCCTGGCCTCCTCCAGTGCTTTGTAGTTGAGTGTACATGGGTGAGTTTTTTACCCCTGCTGATCTTAGTTTACCCGTTATAAAATTAAGGGGCTTGGCCAGCTGTTTACACACTCTCATGTTGCATCAGGCCCGGAAAGCCTGTGAGTCTGTGAGTCTTTATGTTACTATCATTCAGCTGTGCTGGACTGAATTAGCTCCAGTGTGAAAGACGGAATGGCCGCAGGCGCTGGGGAGCCTGGGTGGCCTGCATGGCAGAATGACCATTGACTGTGCCTGAGGAAAGTAGAAGAGCAAAGGCTTCAGGGGTCTCTCAAGTTAGGGGGCTTCAGGGTGTGTAACAGCTCGAGCCTGTCTCAGCGCTAGAATAGCAGGAGGTTCAGCCCAAGCCCTGCATAGAGTTTTGAATGAACAAACAATTCCAGGGCCAGCTTAGGCATTTGTGACAAGTCCAGACTATTGTATTACTCAGCATCCTTTTGTAAGAAGCACCAGAAACCCCCCCCAAAACCAATTAAAACCTGGTAAAAACCAGCTAAAGCACAAAAATGACTTCATTGTCTCATGAGGCCAGGAAGTCCAAGGGACAGAACCATAGGCTACTGGATTGAGGGGCTCAAGCGATGCTTTCATGGATTTTTCTGTCTATATCTTTCTGATCTTCTTGTCTGTCTTTTTGAATGTTGGCCTTGGATTTTTCCTCCTGTTTCTATTAGGCTTTCTCAACCTGAGAGCCAAGCTAGACCCTGGCAGACCTAGGCTTGCAGCCTTTGGCTTACGACACAATAGGAATACAATACAATACAATAGGAACAGAGAGCTCTCTTTCCACATCCACATACCAATCTCGTGGGAGGGCTGCGATTGGATTATGTGGGTGAAGTAAGCACATGGTAGTATGTAAATGGCGCACTACAGTGCCCGCAATATAAAGCCCTGGCTGTTGTGGCCATCAGCATGACAGGGCCCAGGTGGGCATTGTGTTTACAGTGCAGTGATGCCTGTGTGGAATGGAGGAGTTGCTGCTCACCAGCACAAAACATGTGCTGGACAAAAACAAACCAACACAACCTAAAGAGATACCGTGACAGGAGGCCCAGCAAGCAGAACTACATCCCTGTGTTGGCCTCCAATTCCTGTCTACCCAGAGATGCTTCGACTCTCTCAAGAGCACTGAGAAGCACAGAAATGTACCCTGGGCCTGACCTCCAGGAATTTGACTGATCAGAACTGGGCGTCAGGACAGGAGAGCATGGCTCATGCACTGTTGAGGTAGGAAGCAGCATTGATGTCCACCAGAGGAGCTCAAGGCCAAGAGCAGATCTTGGGGGTTGAGGCAAAGAGCATTCACACATGGTCTTTATCTCTAGACAGAAGAGTCTGCTGCTTTATGGAAGATTACTTGCCTTGGTTTGAGTTTTTTCTCCTCCTTTTCCCTAAGTCACCTGGCAAGATCTGCACTAATCCGGCTAACCATACTTGTCAGGAGGAAAGATATGTATAGAAAACACATGTATTCTATGTATGTTGAGGCATCCAACTCATGTTTGAAGAGTGCCTACTTTTCAAATAATAAAAACTATGGAATAATAATTAAAGAGCATAGATTTTTGGAATCAGACAGGGATAGGTGAACTTAGAAAAGTTACTAAATCTTTCTAAGTCTCAGTTTCTTCTGTACTACTCAAAAAGTATGCATTCTCTACCCTGTTCAACCACTCCATACACTCAATCTCCCCATATATGCAGACCACTGCTTCTCAAACTTCAGTGTGTGTATGAATCACCTGGGGATCCTATTGAAATGCAGGTCCTGATTCAGTAGGTCTGGGTGATTCTACGTTTTTAATCAGCTCCCAGGTGCTGTCCATGCAGTTGGTCCTTGGACCACACTTTGGGAAGCAAAAATCTCTTTGTGCGTTGATAATGTGAGCATAAAAAAACAAGTGAACCCCTGTTCTTCACGGCAACTGAAAGTCCCATAATGTGCTCTAGGCTTTTCTAGGATCCCTTACAGGGATGACGGAAGTGCTGTGAGCAGCTTTGCAGGGTCTGCACCCTGTAGGTGGTTGGGTTCCCTGGCTGTGTTGTTGCGGGAGCGGTCAGATCTGCTGCCCCTACTGGTCTGTCTCCTGCATTCTCCTAATTTATGTCCTAACTAACCATAGCTCCTGAGCCTTCTTAAGGTACCTTGGGAGTTTTAGGGGAACCTCTATGTTTCCAGTCTCCTGACCACTCATCAGCCTATGCAAAGTGTGTCCTTAATTTGGTCACAGACATTTTGAAATAAAGAACTCCCTGGTGACATGGCTTGAACTTTGTGAGTACTGGACATAGTATAATCAGCTTTTGGAATCTGAAAAAATAATTGGGCCAAATGCTTCAACGTACATTTATTACATTTAAGTGACATATTTAAAAATACTCTAGGTGTTAAAATGGAAATAATATTTAAAAAATGACAAGTTATTTTACTGATCACTTACTATGTCCCAGATGCTTTATATTTGATATCTGTAATCCTGATAGAAGCATTGTAATCTGCATTTTTCTCTTGTGCCACTTGGGACACAGGGACTCAGAAAGGGTAAGTAACTCGTCTGGGTCACACAGCTCATATGTGGCAAAACTTGGGTCCTCCCACCTCTGTCTGATGCCTGTTAAACCCTTTCTGCCTCTCCAGATTTAAATGCTCCCTCAGCCTTCCTATTTATTAGACAACCGCTTCCTTAAACACATGCATTGTTTTACTTTTGCCATTTACTTTCTCATTCATAATATTTGTGGATTTTATTCACAAGTCTCCCCTTGAGGCAATGTGATCATCATATTAGAAAATAGCAGTGAGGGGCCTTTTCAAAATATTTAGTTGAATTTAAATCTACACAATAGAGTACTCCTTTATGTCAGGAATGGGTGCAAAATGGAGTCACTTTTTTACCCCTACCAGGGAGCAAGGCAGTATCGGTGTATGAAGGGCACAAAAATAACGCATCAGAAATGTGTGCTGTTAAATGTTTTTTCAATGAAGTGCTGAAGGAATATTTAAGTTTGTATCGAACAACACACACCCTCCGTGCGTTACTGTTATTGGAAGTGACTGAATTGGGACCAGTGCCTAGGACGGGAACCGAGGCAAAAGCACGTAAACAGGAACTGGTCCAAAATCATCACAACATCAAAGCTCTGACAACGGAGGAGTGGAGTTAGATATTGGACCTCAAAATAGTTTTTATGAACTGGAAATGCCCTCCAAGTGTATATAAATGGTCTTTCAAGTTTTAAAGAAAGCACTTTGAGTAAATTATAGCAATAAAGGGCAATAGTTGGGCCAGGCTTATTATTGGTCTGACATCCCAAATGTTTCCTGTAAATCAGAAAATGTCATTAATCCTGGCTGTGTGACCCTCATCAGAACTTGTCCGACTTCAAAAACAAGAAAATAGTCACCTCCCATTTTATACTTTGACTTTTTGGGATCATGCTCAGTCATTTTTCTCCTTCAAAGTGGGAAAAGTGGAGAGGCAGATGATTTCTGTAAGCTGCTAAAGGCTCACAGAGGATGCTATTTTTTCCTTGATGTTTCCTGAAAGCAGTGAGCAGGGAAGGCATAGCCTTCGGCATACCTTTTGCTAATGGCTTTGATGTGATTTTTTTTATTTCCCAAACACTTAAATATTTTTAGAGAGGGTGGCTCCATGCTTTATAAATAGCTATATTCTAAAACCAACCAAGATGAACTGTGTTTTCTTTCAATGATGACATATTCTAAAAGAAATGTGTAGAATATTAGTGCAGCAGAAATACTATAGGAACACAAAGAGACTCCCTACACAATGATAAATATTTTAAAAGGTGATAAAGACAACCAATAGTAATTCATGGTTAGCCAATTAACAGGAAAGAAGAAATCAACCCTGTATAAGGCAGGTAAAGACAACATCCAAGGCATTGGAGCAAATAGCCAGCTGCTGTTTACTAACATCAAAAAGTGAGAGTGAAAGGAATTAACCTTTTAAGACATAGTCAATGCACAGAGAGTCCATTCATGTCTAGATGGAATCCAGACTATTTGTGTGGGAAAAGACCATTCCATAATATGTGGTCCTTGAATTGGCAGTTGGGGGTTAGGGAAGGAATAGATGGACAGTGAAATGCAGCATCTGGGTTTGAGTCTCTCAAAGTTGCTTAAAGCGGAGCAAGTCATACAGTCTTCAGGCTTCCATTTCCTCATTTAAAAATGGAGAATGAAATGAGAATACGTGTGAAAATGGTTCAGATCCATAACTAGATGAGTGTTAGTTACTGTGATAATTATTGCTGTCATTCTGACTGGAAGCAGTGGCCCTCATGGAAAAGGCCCTGGTTTGACCCTCTCCATACTGAGATGTGGAGGTCTGTATCCTCATGTGCCTTCCTCCAGGCTCTGCCCATCACAGTCTATGACCACAGCCTTGTCTGCAGATGCGTCTGTTTCACTTACCCGGGAATGGCCTAATGGGTCCTAAGCTCTACCAAGTTCAGAGGATGCGGGGGATGTTGAAATGAACAAAAATGTGGATAGCCTCAGGACGAGGGTTGAAATAATTTTAAATTTTGCATGTCACAGTGATCACGAATACAAAAACATCACCCATCCCTCAGTGTCTGTCTTATAAACCTTCATTCCCACTGATAGCCAAACAAAAATTTTTCCAATTCAAGATAAATAGTCACTTTTGATGTTAACTCAGTAAGTTTCAGATTCTTTCCCCGCCTCCCTCCTCTGTGGGATCTTACGGATTATCTTGACCCTGGGAGGAGTGCCTGGTCTCCATGCCAGCCTCCCTCCTCATAGGCTCATGCTTCGGGGCTGCTTGTCCATGACCCTGGGATGAGACTTCATTCTCTCATTCTCGCACATCTGTAGGCCCCTGGGGCCCACATCCATGCACTCTGCAGCCCCTTTGTCTCGATCCCAGCTTTCACAGCTGTTGGCTTCCTCAGTCATTCCTGCACGACTTTGGATGGTAGGGACCACTGCCATAGAAGTGTTTGGATGCCATCCACATCATGCTGGGGGAATGCGTAGGATGATGATACCTCCTCGTTTGCAGAGACTGTGCCAGCTTTTGCCTGTTGTCTCTATGTAACTATTAATAGCACTCTCTTCACTCTCAAAAGTGTCCTAGTTTCACAATATAATCTGCGGTCGCCTTAGTGCAGGACTCAGGGAGGCCCCCCTCAGGCTTACAGGACCAAAGATCTCCCTTAGCCATTGCTTCCCTCCCACTTAGATGCCTCCTTGGATACCAGGTAGGTAGGGCCTGGTGGCAGCTCAACCCCAATCCAGTGCACTCTGATCCCCTCTTGGCCCACCTCAGGTTTCTTTTTGGTCTGAGGGAAGGGAGAGGAGGAAAATAATACTTATGTAATCAAATATTGTTCCCCACTCCTTTAGAGCCTTTATGCTCTAAGCTTTCTCTCTTGCTATTTAAATAGAAATTTCTAGAAACCAAACCAAACAAAACCTTTCTTTTTCTGGTTCTTGGCCCCGCCACTGGCCTTTAAGAAACCATGTTGGTGTTGAGGGGGAAAGATTCAAGACCAACATGTTGAATGTTACTTCAGGATGTGTGTGTGTGGTACCCCTGAAGCGGGTGCTGAGGAGATGGACTAGGGACATACAGTAAAGGGAGCAAGATAGTCCAAGACAGCAGTGAAGGAGTTATCTCCAAGCTGTGTGTGACCAATGTGCCCACGTTAGTTCAGTCAATGGGGATGAGAAGAGCAGTGAAGGAAATTCTCCCTCCAGACTGTGGGGATTAGAGGAGGCCTTATGACAGCATGGAATTTCAGTTAGAAAACTGGGAATTGGGTAGGTAGAAAGCATCCTTAATAGGGATAAAGTAAAATGAGTGATAAAAACATGGAGGCATGAAATAACAGGCACTTTAAGGGACCAGTAAACAAACCAGGGGTAAACCAAAATAACTGAAACCCATTCCTTGTGCAGAAAAGCAGTTGGATATAAAGTTGAGAAGGTAAACTAGAGACTGGCCTTTGAAATCACTTCGATGGGTTTCAATATTATCCTCAGGTATAAAGGAGCCATTGAAGGATTTTGAGCAAGGCAGAGACATAATTAGAGCAGGTTTTCCTCATCCCATTTTTTAAGGGAAATTTATCTGTCGAGTATGTAGACTGATTAAAAATTTGGAATGATTAGAGAGAGAAAGACCAGATAAGGATTTTAAGTCAGCTTTTATAACTATGCTCAATGAAGTAAAGAAAATATACTTTAGTGAATGAAAGATAAGAAATCTCATCAGAGGAATAGAAACTATAAAAAATAATCCAATGAATAATCTACAACTGATTAGTATACCATCTGAATTTTGAAAAGTTATTGAATGCACTTAGCAGAATGGAGACGACAGAGCAAGCTTGAAGACAGATCAATAATATTATCCAATCTGAAGAAAAGAGAAACAAAAGTGAAAAAGATGAACAGAATTTCAAATACGTGAGCAATAATATTAATATTAAAAAATCTAATATATGTGGTATTGGAGTCTTAGAGGAGACTCTGTAAAAATAATGCCCAAAACTTTCCCAAATTTGGTGAAAGACAGAAATTTACAGATGCAAGAACCTTGGCAAACCTCAAGCAACATAAATATGAGAAAAACCTAGGCATATCATAGTCAAACTGATCAGAACCAAAGATAAAGAGAACATACAGAAAACAGGCAGCAGCAGAAACCAGCACATTGCATATGAGGGAAAAATGACCTGACTGATTGCTGACTTCTCATCAGAAAATATGGAAGCCAGAGATAATGAAAAATATCTTTAAAGTGCTCAAAAAAAAAAAAAAAAACCAGAGAAAATATCCCTTAAGAATGAAGGTGAAAAAAGGATTTTCAGATAAAGTAGAATTTGTTGCTAGTAGATATGTAATGTCAAAGAAAGTTGTTCAGACTGTGGGAAATGATAATGGATGGTAATTTGGGTCCTCAGGAAGAAATGAAGGGCATCAAAAATGGTGAATCTGTGAGTAATACAAAAGCAGCCCTTCAATTACATCACACCCACCCAGAAAACTTGATTGTCTGGTACCTTCCCAGTCCTAGAAAGTGGCTCAGGCTAAACTCCTTCGGGTCATTCTCAACTCCTTCCGTTCTTTTAAACTACTTTCCTTGTACCAATCCACCAAGAAATTATTTCTTTTCCATCTTCAAAAGGTGTACACAGAGACTGATCACTTTTTATAACTTTTACTGTTCACCACCCTGGGCTAAGCCACCACTATCTCTCACCTAGATCATTGCAGCACCCTCCAACTCCCCTTCTTCTTCTCTTGACCACAACAGTCTGTTTTCAGCACGGTAGTGGGAGTGATGCTCTAAATACATAAATCTGATGATTTCACTCCTCTGTCATAGCCTTCTAAAAGCCCTCCATCTCACAGTTTGTGGAGGAAACATCACCATTTTTATATTTATATTTTCATTGTAGAAAATTATTTGATAGAGTCATCTGTAAAATATTTTCAAGGATACAAATATTATCTATCAGAATAAAATTCT
>NW_012143856.1:3798606-3851134 GCF_000956105.1 Propithecus coquereli | reverse complement strand
TTTATATTTATATTTTCATTGTAGAAAATTATTTGATAGAGTCATCTGTAAAATATTTTCAAGGATACAAATATTATCTATCAGAATAAAATTCTGGATGAGAATTGGGAAAACTAGTTCAGGGAAAAAAAGGAAGAAAGTAAAATTTCCAGCTGCTAAAGAAGAACTTTGTTCATGAATTTTTTAAATGGGCAAAGGTAGATATCAAATAGCTATGGGATTTTAATTCCATTGGATACTTTTAAGATAGTGATGTAACAACTTTATTTTAAAATGATAACACAATATGCTAGACATTGCATTCTTTGCAACTATAGTCATGTGTTGCTTAATGAGAGGGTTACATTCTGAGAAATGCATCATTAGGTGATTTCATCATGTGAACACCACAGAGTGTACTTATACAAATCTAGATGGTATAGCCTACTACACACCTAGGCTATAGGGTATAGCCTATTGCTTCTAGGCTACAAACCTGTACAGCATATTGCTGTACTAAATACTGTAGGCAATTGTAACATAATTGTAAGTATTTTTGTATCTAAACACTGAAAAGGTAATGCATTGCACTACAATGCTAGGGAAATGATAACGTCACTACATGATAGGAAATTTTTCAGCTCCATCTTAATTTTATGGGACCACTGTCCTATATGCAGTCTGTTCTTCACTAAAATGTCATTATGTACTTAGTGCATGACCTACTTAATTTATGATGAAAAATGTTCTATACTTAAAAATGCTCGATACTTAGTTTTGCAAATTTTTAATAGGGAAGCATAAGCACAAAGTTTGAATTTTAGTGCTGCAATGGTATCTAACCTGGAGAATAAATATCAATACATATTGAATGTTAATATACACTAGCAATTGTCCTAAGTATTAATATTTCACATATATCTTTTTAAATGTTTATAATAAGGGTGTAAGCAGTGTTCCAGTTACTACTACTGTATAATAAATAACCCCAAAATTTAATGGTGGTAATGAAGCAACAATTTTATTTAGCTCATAATTTAGTGGGTTAGGAATTTGGGATGGGTGTGGGTGGGCTATTCTCATTTGGGATATCCCATGCAGTTGCAGTCAGATGTTTGCTGGGACCCCAGTCCTCTAAGGATAGACTGCAGGATGCCCAGGCTGGCTAGAGTTGGGCGTTGATGCTGCCTGTCGTCTGGGAGCTCAGCTGGGGCTATTGATCAGAGAACCTGTATGTGGCTCTCAGCATGGCAATGGTAAGGTAGCCAGGTTCCTTAGATGACAGCTGGCTTCCCCTGGAATGAAGACTTAAGAGTGGTGGGTGAAAGCTGCATGCCTTCTGACTTAAGTGTGGATATTACATAGTATCACTTCCACCATATTTTACTGATCAAAGTAGTCAGAAGCCCACCCAGACTCAAGGGGAAGGGAAACAGACCCCACCTTTCAATGAAAGGAGTGTCAAAGAATTTGTTTTAAAACTGCCACAAGTAGATAATTATCCCTAATTTTATAGATGAGGAAACTAAAGCATAGGGAAGTTAAGCAATTTGTCTTAGATCAGAGAGCAGGTAGTGATGAAGTTAGGATTCAAACCCAAACAGTCTGAGTCCAGAAAGGCAAGCCAAGCGAGTGAAGCCCTCTGCCTCCTTGCCTGAATGAGGACAGTGTCCCCTCCAGGATCCATTGCAGAGCACCCTATTGACATAGCTCCAAGAATATCAAACTGGGGAGATTGTCCCCAGAGACTACACTTTGGGGAGCCTGGTTGCCATAGATACCATGTTGCCAGAAGTCCTCAATGACTCCAGGGATGGGGACAAGGGGAGGAGTTGGAGAAGCTACAACCTGGTGTTAAAAGTTCCTCAGATCCCACAGCTTCAGATTGGACTAACCCGTGATACTTGGTATCAGCTGCTCCTTGCCTCCTGATACAAGTTTCAGGTTCCATGTTGCTTGGTGGTCACAGTTCTAATCCTAGACTATCCCAAATATTAATACCAAACAGCTTTTACCTGAATATGGAGAGTCCATGCGGTGGGATTTGCTGTCCTCTCATTCCTGGCTTTGATTAATTAACAGCCATGGGGATCCTCAAAGACCTTGACATACTTTACAGAAGAGCTAATTGCTCCTTTCTGTCTCTTTAAGAAGAGCCCCTTTTTTCCTTCTTCTTCTCTTGCCTTTCTCAGGGGTTCTGGAACCTTGCTATACCTCTGTGATTTTTAACTTATGGTCTTGTCACGGACAGGAAAATTCACACACCTTCCCAAGTTCTTTATATGCAGCAGGAACTGGGACAGTTGATACAGGAGAGACTTAGTTGGATTTGGGTGGGGAGAATGTGTGTGCCTGGGGCTTAATGGATCACCGAATAACTTTGTGGTGGACAACTAGGTGGGCACTGACATCATTATCTCCTGAGCTAGAATGGAAGTCAGATTCATGGGCATGTGTGAGTCTATCCCATGCATCTTAACCATAGGACCATTAACCAAACTTTCTTTCCTCCTTCAGAGCTAGTTTTCAAGAGCACTGGGAACACATACACACACACACACACCCACACACAGACACACACACTCATGTACGTGCACACACAGGCACACATCCACACACATACAGGCTCCCTTCACTCCCTCCCATTCGTCTCTTTTTTCACTGCAAGTTATAAGATGACTCTCGTGCCTTCGCTCTGTCAGAAGTGTTGGAGGGCCAACTACTGAATCGGTTACGGTGGACTCTCCATTCTTAATGTTAGGAATGAAGGAGTGCTTGACATATAGTATGTGGCTCAATGATATTCAAAAAGCCTTCCTTTCCCAAAGGAATGTAAAATAAGTTTAAAATTTTATTTTAAGGTTTACACAAAATGAGCAACTCTCCCCTTGCATTGATATAGTTAAACTTATTTGAGGAAATTCACATTAAAACTTTTAAAACACCAAAAGGACTCCAATTAAGAGTGGCTAATGAGTCTCTAGATATATTCTTTCATACCTCTAACATGATAATGGAATATAATTTACCAAACCCTAATGATCTAAGGTTCAAAGTTATCATTGTTAAATGAAGCAGAAGTCCTCGCTTTGCGGAAGCAATAGCACTACAAAACTTTAGTATTGCAAAGTTTTTCGGAGTTGTTTTTAAAATTTCCACGTTCCAAGATATCACAGGTAGTCAGGAAAGGGTAGAGATAGCCTTTCATCGCAGTCACAGACTGGGCTCAATTACAGCTTTGTGGCAGGATAAGGTTAAGTGAGGTGGGGTGGGCAGGGAAGAGGAGGGAGGCAGACGCAGAAAAATCAATCCAAATTACTTTGATGACAGTGACTTGGAGTCTTCTCTGAAAGACGCGAATCTCCACGATGCTGGCAGCCCGGAGTGGGGCGGCGGGGAGTCAGATCTCAGAAGAGAGCGCCAAGTTAAGGAAACAGTCTGCGTTCTCCGGAACGGGGAAAGACAAATCGCCCAAGAAAGCCTCAGAAGATGGTAAAGACAGCAGCCTCAGCCCCTCAGGGCAAAGCCAGCTCAGGGCGCGGCAGCTGGCTCTGCTGCGGGAAGTGGAGATGAACTGGTACCTCAAGCTCTGCGACCTGTCCGGCGAGCACACCGCCGCCCACACCACCGGCATGCCGCACAGGTAAGCCGCCGGCTCCGCGCGGGCTTCGGCAGTCGCCGCGGGAAGGTGCTCTGGAGAGGGGATGCTTTGATTTCTTCTCCCGAGCTGCTGGAATCGTAAAGGCTCTAACTGCTTTACAGATGAGTGGCATTTCAGAGTGTGTAACCACAAAGAACAGGATCTTGGTACAATGGCAAATAATGTTCTCTGGATTGTTGTTCGGAAAAGACCCCTCATAAGGAGGCAGTAGATGCTTAAGACCTGGCAGGACAGAAGAGTGCTGTTCTTAAGTAAAGCTCAGAGGAGTTCAGAGATTGCAGAAAAATGCTCCCTTCCAAAACAACAACAAAAACGACTTTGCATTCTTTCTGCATTTCCTTTACCCTGAGAACTTGGGGATGAGGGAAGGGTATTTGTTGTGCCTGTTTGAAAAGTGTGTAGTTGAGTAGTGTGAACTTTTGAATGAGGGTTCAGGCTGGCCGCAGAGGCGCAGAGTGCAACATACTGGCCACCAATACAGGGGTCTGAGTCTCAAGGCTAAGCCAGATAACATCAGGAGAAAAAAAGCACCTTTTAAAGAGAGGTATATATAAGACAAATTCCCATAGATTTCTTTCTGTTCTTTTCTCAGTCTCAGCTTCAAATAAAGCAGAGGAAGGATAATTTCACAAATCCCAAAGTTAAGAGGCAAAGTATGCTGAGTAAAATGCGTGGAGTCCTGAAATTTAAGGATGCTTATTTCCTGTATTTGTACAAAAAACTCTTAGGAATTAAAGATAATTTTGTAAGAAAAGCTATCATGAAAATAAAGCCTAGAATAGCTATTCTCATTAAATGGTAATAAAAATCCATTAGAAATGAAAAATGATTTCAGTGAAATGGTCAAAATATAGAAAACTTCTTTTGCAGAGACTGTGTGGTAGCATAGAAATTTTGCAATGTAGTCTATTTATCAAAGCATTCAGTATGCTCTGAGCTGCTTCTATTTTTATATTTTTAATTCCAAAAAAACACTACAGGGAAACTTATTTAGCAATTGAACTAACTGATGCATATAGAATAAAAACTTGTTGGACTATACGCTTCAAAATGCCACAACTTACTTCCATTTTTCCGTTTCCAAGGCAGTAATACAATTGATACTTCTAAATCTAAGTCACTATTCAAAAATCAACATTTAAAAAGTAGAACAAAATAAAGCTTCTGGAAACTCTCTGTGAAATACATTTAGTGTTCATGGCCAGAGTGACTCGTCTGAAGCCCTTAGGTAAGCTGTATGCCCACATTTGAGGTACATGGAGAGAAGACTCAAGGAGGAGAGTGTTATTCAAAGAAAGACTGAATGAGCTTGTCAGTGTTGGGGATGTATCTCATCACGTGTCTCATATCGCAAATCATTACCGATCTCATATCTATAAATCTTGAAGCTATGATTAAAGAGCCTCCAGAAAGAAGAGTTAAGTGGCAAAGGAAAGCCTCGATAATGGTTTCCTGCTGTAACACATCCCTTGACCTATTCTAGACCAGAAAGTTTCCTTTAAATAGTCTAATACAGGACCACAAAATTCTTTTCTATTATCTGACATTGGAGCAGCATTTGTCAAGTCAGAGTGGAATATTAGTTAAGGTAACCAGGTTTAGTGAGAAACTTTTGGAGAAAAGCAAACCTCCACTTTTTTTCTGCTTTACTTAAACAATAACAATTTGTCCTATAATCAGAAAAGATTGGATTAGACATTATTCAGACTTAATGTATGCATGATAATCTGTGGCACAATATTATTAATTGTTGCTTGACAATAGCCTTGTGTTTCCCTTGTTTAGTGACTATGTTGAAAAAGAGTGAAGGTTGTCTCTACTTTACATCATCAAAAATTAAAAATGTCCCATCTTCTTTTATTTTTGCAACATGATTTTTTTTCCAGGAGGAAACTAGTGTGTGCAATTGGAACTAAGTCCATTTTTAAATTAAATAAATTTAGTGCAGAGCTCTGTGTTTGCATAGCTCAGAAAACTAAGACAATTCTTCTCATTGCCAGCTCCTTTCCTCTTTACATTCCAAATGTTGGAACTACTTACCTCTGTCGAGTCCTTGAGATTACTGGACAACAACAATGACCGATGGTGCAATCTCTTCAAATTTTAATGTAAGCAATAGAATGTGTGATTCCTCAAGCCACCCAAATTTTTCTTTCATTTGTAGATGTTGGCTGTCAAGAAGCCACAGAAAGTCTTCCAATTGTCATTTCTTTTAACAGCATGGCCCAAGAGTCATATCTCCATTAGAAACCTGCATGTAGAAAGTAAATGTAATTAAATTATAAAATATTGACAAATCAGTCCATCTGTGAAACATTACTTAAAGCATAGACTATGAAGTGAGTTGAAGAGTCCTTGAGGACATTATGCATTTGCTATTGGCGAGAATTTTGTGGGTCTTTTGTTAATGGTCATCAAAAAGGAATTGCTAGAGGACAATAACTCCAATTTCCTTTCTGGGAAGATGCAATTAAAATATTTTACAGCAGCTTAATTCTAGTTCATGAGGGATTTGAGGATTTCTTTATGCCCAGATTCTATGATAACCTATATTTGAAACAAAGGATATTATTAAATGACTGGAAAAAAGAAAAGCATTAGAAGTAGAGGGGGTTCAGCATTTCTGGCATATCTAAGAAATAATATTGCAGGAAGCAGGGCAGGGAATGCATGTTAGTCTTGCGGTAAGTAGCTCTGACCCCTTTCCTGGGCTGTGTCAACATAAGATTATACAATGAAACAGTCTAATATAATTAGCATAACACTTGTTGATTATCTATTCCAGAGTTGGCTGATGACTCTGTGATGCTGGTGTATTTTATGTGGCAGCTCATGGCCCTGGCCACCAAGGCAGGGTGGTGCAGGGGCCAGAGTTCTGGAGTTGGAGGCAAAGGATTGGCTTTTCCTTTTAGTTCTTGTGTAACAGTGGACACGATTTTTTAAAAAATTTATTTGTTGTTTCTGAATGAAATTTTTTCTGATTACAAAAGTAGCATCTGAACTTTGTAGAAAATTTTGAAAACAGAAAACTATGCAGAAGAGAAAGCAACCATTGTTAATATTTTGGTGTGCTTTCCCCAACTTTTTGAATTGGAATCACAGTATATATTCTGATTTCTACCTTTTTTTTTGCTTAATATTATAGCTGGCTATTTTATTATCTTAAAAGCCATTTAAAATTTTCTTTGTAAGGACTATATCTTATGCCTGTATTATTACTTAGACATTCTTCTTTTGTTTATTATTTATCATTATTATAAATAATATGATAAACATCTTTGTATGGGTTAATGTATATGTGCATGTATATTATATATACACACATACATAACATATATACATACACATATATACACACATATGCATATTTGTTTATTTTTAGTGCATAGTGTCCAATTGCTTTCTGGAAACATTTTTCTCATTGTACCTTCCCACTGGCAATATTTATGAGTGCCAATCTCATTGCTTTCTCTATACTACATAGTGTTTATATGGAATCTTTAGCATAGAGGTTTATAGTTAAACAAATTGTTGGGTAAATTAATGAAATTTTTCAAGTCTTGATTTCTTCAACTGCAGAAGGGGACCAATACCATTGCAGAGAACTATTGTCAAACTTAAATGAGACAATGTACAAGTGATTTGAAAGTGTAATGCACTTCGTTTTCACACTGTCTAAAATAAGGATTGAGACGGAACTCCTATTGTGCATGGTGTATTTAAGGCTTATGAAGATAAATAAGGATGAGTGACTACAAAAATCTCTGGCAAAAATGTGTACTTCACCTAGCACCTGAGAGCTAAGCTTCTTGTTGTGCTCAGTTAATATTTATAAGAGACCATCATATGTTCTTACTGAAGGCTTTTTAAGTATTCATACAATCGCCATTCTCCTGAGGAAAAGTAACTTGAGACAGAATACAAAGAGCTTTTAAATACTATCAATATTAATGTTCCAAACCATGGCTGACTGAACCTATTAAATTAAAGTTACTAGGAACATTTAGTAGGACAAATTAACATGTGAGTGAAAATTTAGCTCCAGCATTTTGATACTGGTTTCTACCACCTTAATGAATGCTTCTTATCTGGGACAATAGTTATACTGAGCCACATTTCTAATGTTCCCTCTCTCTGCTCTCAAAACTGCTTGACTTCCTAGCAAGTGTTCACTTGGCCTGCTTCTGGAAGGCCAGATGTTGTTCTGTGTGAGGACAGGCAGTTCTCTAAGGTAAGTTTTGGTGGACTCAGTTCCTGTCAACAGGGCAGCAGGTGATCCAAGAACTTAGAAACCTTTGACTGAGTTTATGCAAGCAGATCTGAGATCATGCAAGAAGCTTATGCAAGAAGATACTCTTGTTAAGTATCAAGCTGGAGGTCAGTGAGTGAACATTCAACAGCCATTGATTGATTGTACAAGGCCCTGTAGGTGATGCAAAGATAAATTGAAAAAGAATCTAGTTACTTACATCCTAGGAAAGATAAGACATGCACTTAAATCAGAGGTGCTATGGAAAAGAGGATCATCAAATTCAGAGGAAGGGGTGAGCGCTCCCAGCTGGAGCGATTGGATCTGGACTTGTAAGGTGTGCCTGACTTGAGCGGGAGGAGATGGGGGGCTGGGGTGGGCAATCCCTGTGGCGGAAGAGTGAGCACAGGCACAGGCGAATGGAAGTATGAAGTGGAGATGGAGAGCGGCTTCTGTTCATGAGGCTCCTGCCAGCATCCGGGAAAGGTTCTTGTAGCTGGAGCTGGGAATGTGGGCAGGAGAACAAGAGGAGAGGAGACCATTTGACCATGTCAGAGACTGGGGAGTTGGGCAGAGACCGGACATGGAGGAGAGGCAGTGCGTGTGGATTTCTCTCAAGAAGAGGCAAGGAGGGGTATGATGCGCACCGTCTGGGGGATGGACACGCTGAAGCTCTGACTCGGGTGGGGCAAAAGCAAATAAGTAACCTAAACATTTGTAGGCCCATAATATGCTGAAATAAAAAAAAAGAAGCAAGGAGGGGAGGACAGAGGATGATAGCTGAAGTCTAAAGCAGAATCTGGGGTGCAGGTAGAGGGGGTTTGTTGGAGAAAGCTGATCTGTAGATGCTCTTAGGTAGAAGGAAGGAGTCCAGGGGGGAGAGATGTGTGTAGTGCAAATACTAAAGCAAAATCTTCCCGAAACCCCCAAAGAGATGGAGCCCCTTGGGCAT
This sequence comes from Propithecus coquereli, assembly GCF_000956105.1. Classification (NCBI taxonomy): domain Eukaryota; kingdom Metazoa; phylum Chordata; class Mammalia; order Primates; family Indriidae; genus Propithecus; species Propithecus coquereli. Next base: position 3,842,293 of record NW_012143856.1, on the reverse strand, counting down.
CAAATGCAGGTGTTAGCTTTGGCAAAGACAAGTGGCAGTGGGGCCTGGGATGAAGAGGAAGCCTCCTAAGTCCTGTTGCTTGCAGGCTGCATTTCGGCAGTATGACTTGCCAGCCGGGAGGCACTGGACAAGCCCCTTGCCTAAGAGAGGTAATTGGCTTGAGAGGTAATTGGCTCTGGGGTTAAGGCCACAGATCCTAGAACCAGGCTACTGGCTTCAAGTCCTGGCTCTGCCATGTACCAACTGTGCGACTTAGTTTCTTGAGCTGTAAAAGGTGGGTAATGATGGGGTTGTTTGGGGCTGAAATGCTTTAAGCAAGTAAAGCTCATAAAACAGCACCTGGCACATACAGTAGCAAGTATGATATTATACAAAGGCCCCTAGCATCATTCCTGACATGCAGTCCATGCCCTTGCTGTTACAATGAGCCTATTATTGGAGATGCCAAAATTAGGCACACCTCTCCTTCCTGGAGTATGCTCACTTTGTTAATGGGTGTAAGAATACCTAGCTCAGAAGACTGCTCTAAGGATTCCATGAAATGCTGTAAAACATCTGTTGTAGATCAGACGATCAATTTTGGGCCACACCCTCTGCTTTCTCCCTTTTCCACTGACCTAAAACATAGCGGACAGTCTCAGTAAAATGATGTTTGGAGGGATGGAAATGAGCTAAATGATGGAATCACTCTAAATTATTTAAACCAACTTTTTTCTGAGAAAAGGCTATCGATTTGATCCTTTTCTTGTTAAAGAGAAAGCTCTTCCTTTTCTAAAAGATGATACCTATTTCTTAGAGCAGGGACATTCTCCATAAAGCTATAATTCCTGTCATATTTCCGTAAGAAGTTATATTGAAGTATCTTTTTAGAGATGTTGGACTATGAGGACATTTTTATGTTGTTTACTATGATTTTATGTTGTTTACTATGCTAGAAAGGTTGCTTTCTAGCTCATGGTTCTGTTCTTTGTATGTGAAAACAAATCTTAGACCACCGAAAGATTGGGCTAGGAGCGAGAGTGAACCTCAACTGGACAGGATTTAGGTAGCCAGAGAAAGTTCTAGCACCACGACAGCAGCCTCTGGGGGAGGGGTGGCCTTGCCATGGTCTCTCAAGGTGCTGATGATGTCCTTTGACTCACGGACTATGAGGTTGTCATTGCCCCATGCATCTGTACTACCAGGGTGGTGAGCTGGATGTGGACCTCCATGGACAGGCATCGCCACCCCCACAGGGGTGGCCAAATACACAGGGGCTTGCTTCAGTCTGCATCCCTGTGCTGCTTTGGTTATCTTGGGAAAACTGTGACAGTTTCTCAGTTTTAGTTGGACCCTTGCATGTGAGAATGTGTGTGTGTGTGTGTGTGTGTGTTTGTGTGTGTGTGTGTGTGTGTGTGTGTGTGTGTGTGTCTGGTTCCTTTGGAGGGACTGTAGACACTTTGAAGACAGTGTTTGTCTCGGTCCTCTGTCTTGCCCATAGGGTGCTTCCCTAACTGGATGCTGGTGGATTATATAGAGCACAGTGGCTCCAGTTCCTCTTCCCCTCAAGCCTTGCTGCCATGCCAGGAGACAAGCTCGTGTAACAGCAGGAGAATTGGTTGAGGGGCCTGGAGTCATGATTCGAATTCCATTTTGCCCTGAGACCACAAGTAAGGTTTTAAAAATTCTCCAGAACTCAATACCACCTCTGTAAAATGAGACTGGACATAATGATCCCTTGGTCTGTTTCCAGCACTGAGCCTCTGTGGTATAATAATATCATAAGCCAGGGCACAGGGGCAGAGTTCGATGTCCTGTTCACTGGCCTTTATAGAGGTCATGCAACTGTATTATCTCTGCCATAAAAAGGAAACCAGGTGATGCTTTACTTTGAAGTTGTAGGAGCAGTAGAAAAATTTTCTTTGATTTTTAAAGTATGTTATTTTAGTAATTGGTTGACTACTAACAGATGTGTTTGACTTTTTAAGATTTCCTTTATAGAAAGAGACAGTCACACAAACACCTAGGATTTGCAATGTCCCTGTTTATGAAATGTGTTCACATGTGTTATCTCATTTGCTGTCTCATTCACATGACATAAAGCATGTATTCTCCCACTTTCCTGTGGGTAACGTGCCTTGGGAAGGGGACACACATGATCATCCAAGCCCGCACGCCAGGTCTCCTGGTTCCTCCTCCAGGGCTCTCCACAGGCCTGCAATGTTTCCCAGACTATGGCACACTAGTTGTACTTGAGACGATTTTGGGGGGTGTGTGGACATTAAATCTCTCAGTGGATTCATATTTATTTTCATGAATATTAGGAAGAAATATAGAACTTACACCTCAAACCTATAAATTCATGGCTATTACAGCAGAGAACAAGGTTAAGTTTTAAACTGAGTCGATTTAGAGGAAAATATTCACCAAATATAGCAGGGTGTAACCCAGATGTGACAAAAATCCTGGAGGTGATACACAAAGGCCTGTTTATTTCATCTCCTTCACATTCATCAAGCATCTGTAGAGCATCATGTCCTCTGCCCAGGGCTTTTATAGTCATTCTGTTTAATCTGCACAACAACCCCATGGACTTGTTACAACCCATATCCTTCAGTGAAGAAGAGAATGGTCTTGCCTATTCGCTTTCTATCATTGGTTTTTTTTTTTTTTTCTTTCTTTTCCCATTAAGGGAATGAAATAACATTTCCTAAGTCATCTCTGCTGAATAGGCTCAAGTATATTCCAGGTGACCTCTCTGAGCCATTGTTATTCTACTCCCTGTCCAAGGTCAGCCTTTCTAGTTCTGTCTCTATGTACTGAATATTCTGCTTCTTAGAGGTGGGGTGCTATGATTTTTAAATTTAGCTTTAATTATGCAGCTTAGTATTATTTTATACAGCTTATTTGTATGTTATACAGCTTTGTTTATTAATTTATCAATCACATTTACTCTTCAGATTGTTGTACAGTTCTGGTATTTGCCAATTAGAGACATTGTGCATCTTGCCTCCTCTAAAAGCCTCCAGGGCTATACGAACTGGGGACAGATTAATATAAGTTCTGATATCAGGCTGACCTAAGTCTGAATCCTGATTTAACCACTTACAATCTATGTGATCTGGAACCTCAGTATTCTCACCTGTAAAATGGGAATAACAGTGTTACGTATTTATAGAGTTGGGAAGATTAAATGAGGTGGCATCTATAAAAGTTTTAGCACAGTGCTGAGTGCATAGGAAGAGCCCTTCAGCAAATCTTATTATTACCATTCTCTTTTGAAATGCCATCAGCCCCTTCTGTTATTTTGCCTTCCTGTTCTTCCTTTAGCTGGAGGTCTTCTATGAGCTCCCTAAGCCTAGGAAAATTCTCTGAGCCAAAGCAAATGGTCTGGACATGCTGCTTCACTCCTTGCTTCACTTAGAACCTTCTTTTTCTAAGATTTTCATCTATGCTCTGATTTAAAATCTTTTCTGATTAACACAGGTCAAGCATCTATCTCACATGTCCTCTCTCCACGCACAGTGGATCCATCCATTGTCTCTGGAATAGAAAGGCCTAGGTTTAAATGCTAGCTCTGTTGCTGGCTAGTTGTGTGGATTTCACAAACTGTTTCCTCTCTGAGCCTTGATTTTGTTATCTGTATGGTGGCAATACCGTGTTATCCGTCTTTTGGGATTTTAAAGATTAGATCCAAAGTAAATGTGAAAATACTTTGTACGCTATAAACCACAGTCTATGTGTGGACTAATATTTTTTATTACTTTCTGCACCAACATTGGCTCTAATTCAGTCTAGAATATGGCTTGAGAGCATGGTTACCCCTAATCTATCTCTTTTCGAGTGAACGTAGGAGTAGATGCAGCCATACTTTATTCCCAGATCCAGGCAGGCTTTCTTGGGTGAGTTGACCAAAGCCCATGACATCTACCTTCTTTTTCTAATATCAGCAACTCTTTACTGAATACTTATTATACACCCAGAACTTTTCTTAGATTATTCAATTGAATCCTTCCCAATGATCCCTGTGCATGTGGTGACTGTTTTTATTATCTCCACTTTATGGGGGGAAATTGAGCCTTAGAAAAGATCCTGCCCAAGCTCAGCCCGCAAGTAAGTGATAGAGCCAGTACTTGAATCTGCAGAACCAGGCTGCAGAAGCCACCTCTTAACCACACTGGATCCCTCTTTCGCTAGTTTGGGTTGATTAAATATCACTGCTAAGATGTGACTTTACTAATTTCACTTTCCACCACACTGTAAGGTTCTTTATCGTGCGATATGGGAGTCACACCCTCCCCTCCTGTTTGAAGTCCTTGTTTCTTTCCCCACAAGTGTCTGTCGAAGGGCTGGGACGTTGGGCAGCAGCTCAGATGGGGAGGAAGTCACTCAGGTGGGCAGCAAAGGGTTGTGTCATAGTGTGGACTCTGAAGTTTAACATTTCTTCAGGCTGCTTTCCCACAGAAGTTATTTCCATCAAAAGAGCCGAGTAAGCACAGAGGCCCGGGAGGCACCCCAAAGTGGCATCCTCTGTTAGATAAATTCAACTCAATTTCAGAACTTGGGTTTAACTTAGTCTTTGGCCATCTCCTCATCTGAGCTCTGAGAGCAATAACTGCTCTGGCCTTTCCAGTTTTAGCCTGTGGCTGTCATTAAATGGCAAGTCTAATGACCTGCCAGAGATTTTTACTGTTGTATTGTGTGCTTTTGCTCCACAGGAGAAGAAAACAATGAAGTTTTGAGGAACTCTTGCTCACATTTCTCTGGAGATACCAGTTGAAACAATGTTTCCTTTTCCCAGCATCCTCCCTAGGTAGGTGAAATGTCATCGGGTATCAATCTTTCAGTTTTAGAGAAAAATCTCTATTCCAAGGCAAGAGAAATTGGGAGTTTCTGTACTTTGGTACACACATTGTAACCAAATTTCAAACAGAAACTTGCCAAATATTTCTTCAGTCTCCAGGAAATTAAATTGGGCTGCCAGCCAGATCTCTGGTTCTGGTTCGCAGTCCAGGAAGGACTCCCCCGTGCTTATTTTGGTTAGGTTGTAGGTAAATGCCCTTTACAAAACAAAGTCCATTGATTTTATTAAAGGTACCCCTGGCTGCTAAAGCTGTGTGTGGTGGTGTGCACCTGTAATTCCAGCTACTCTGCAAACTGAGGCAGGAGGATCTCTTTAGCCCAGGAGACTAGCCAGGGCAACATAGCGAGACCCTGTCAGGGGGGAGAGAGAGAGAGAGAGAGAGAGAGAGAGAGAGAGAGAGAGAAAGGTTATTTCTTACTCATGTAAGTCCAATTAGAGCGGGAAAGGTCCAATCAGGTGGGACCTGTGCCGATGAAAATTCTGTCATCCTCACTTCTTGTTTTCTAAGCTAGCCCACAGCTGAGTGTTGACATGCATCCAGCAGATGGGAGACGGAGGATCAGTGGGGGGGCTCTTTTATGGGCCAGACTTGTCAGTGGCACCTGTAGGCAGAAGTAACATTGGCTGGAATTCAGTCACATGACCACACTTAACTGCAAGCAAGTGTGGGAATCGTAGTCCAAATACGTGCCTTAGAAGAAAGAGAAACGAGCATGGTGAACAGTTGGCCAATCTAAGCCACAGAACAGTGTTTGGAAAAGGGTGAGGAGCTGCTCAGGTAGGATTTGGCTATTATAACCAAGGCATTCCTTCACTTTCAATGTTATTCCCCTTGTTGAAAGCCTGACTCATTGACCTAGCCTTTCCTTAGCCACATGGTGGGTCAATCTCTTTTGGCTTCTTTACTTGGATCTCAACTTTCCTATTTTACTGAGAAGGCTGATGACACTTCAGACACCTGTAGATGGTGATCTGATATCAGCCTGGCAGGGACGTGGGGCAGTGATGAAGTAAACAGCCTTCCTCGTGTCAATCCATGAGCACTCAGCTCTCGTTTGGAACCTCTCAGAGTTCTTCTCATTGCCCTGGGAATTGTTTACTGTTGGATGAGCTCCCCGCAGCTCACGTTCTATTCGATTGAGATGACGTTGCTGCAAGGCCATCCCTTTCCATGGTAACAGCCACGGACTCTGGTGCCACAGACACAGGCTGATATCCTGGAGGCAGGATCAGGTGCATGGAAACAAGGGTCAGAGGGCACTCGGGGAGAGCCAGGAAAGCTTGCTAATTCAGTCTGTTATTTCAGAACCGGTAAGGTGTGTGTTTTTAAGAGGAGCTTCTACAATGCTGTGTTCATTCAAACAGTGTCATCATTACACGTTTTCCTATCTCAAAGACAGGCAAGCCAGTCACTCTGTTCCCCACAAGCGGGATACAGCATGGTTTTAATGTAATACTGTTAAATAAAACTGCATATCCTTAATGATGTTCTGGCATTCCTTCTCTGAATCACTATCCTCAATCAAGATACATGTACTCTTTTTGGTGTGGAATTGTGAGGAATTTGGGAAATGATTGGTTAAGAAAATTGGGTTTGTATACAAGAGACCCTTTTTTATTGCGAATATCTTCCATTTGAAATATTTCACTTAAAAAATCAAAGCACAAAGTACATTTTGTAGCTTAATCTTGATATTTAATTTGATTACAGCAATGAACATTAAGCATGAAACAAGCTATCCGAAAGGGCTGCTGAATTATTTAATTACCTCTGGGACTAAGGAGGGGACAGTCAGCACAAACAATTCTACAAGTTGGAAGAATTAGAAAGATCAGCTCTTTCTGGTTCCAAGCTTAGTAATTTGAACGATGTGACTATCCAAACACAACTTGCTTTGTTGAACAAAATATTAAATGCTTAAATCTGTTTGCAATATTTTACATTCCAGATGGCCGTTTATCCAAAAGAAATGGTAAAGAAGTATTAAATGTATTTTAAAAGTATTTTTGGTTAAATGAATTTCCAATGAAGTCAACATTTAGAATTGGTTTTAAAAAAAGGAAAATATATTCTTATATTCAAGGGTACTCTTTTATTACCATATATGTAATAGTGAAGTAATTTCTAACAATCAAACTAGAAAATTAAGCAGAATTTATTCCAGAAGTTTGAGCATCTATCGTGTTCCAGTTCTGGGGATACGGGCATGCATATTCGGGACTTCTTGCCCTGAATGAACTGGGAGTCTTTCTAGGGAAGACAAGCCTACAATACAGTTTTATTAGTGTGATATTAGAAGTGTGAATGACATGTGATAAAATAGAAACAAAGGAGCAAGTAGTTCTGTCAGAAGGCAGGTAGACCAGGAAAAGAAACATCAAGAAAAAATACACCCAAGATGCACCATTTCAACCGAACTTTTACAAGAATGCGCAGGGGTTTGTGGGAATGCAAACCAATGAGGAAGCACGTAAGAAAGGGGCAAGGGGCTGGGCATGGTGGCTCATGCCTGTAATCCTAGCACTTTGGGAGGCTGAGGTGGGAGGATCGCTCGAGCCTAGGAGTTTGAGGTTGCAGTGAGCTATGATGACAGCACTGCACTCTAGTCTAGGCAGTAGAGCGAGACCCTGTCTCAGACAAAAAAAAGGTGGGGGGTAGGCAAGGGAAAGAAACATGTAGTCTGCAGCTCAAGAACAAATTGACCTTTTTTTAGGCTAAGAATTGGCTAAACCGCCAAGTTGCTATTAATGGGGAAAAGATTATGAGGATAGGTGTGATAATATTTCTAAATGCAGAAAATATTCACAACTAGGACTCATTCATCTGACATTGTCAGAGAATAAAAAAATTGTCACCCACGTGATTTTTCCCAATACCTGAAACTTTCTAATTTAAGTGTCAAGGCTTTATTTTAACTTTTTAAACCTGAAGAAACAACTTGACAATTCTACTTTATCTTAATAAAGATCAGCTATTATACTATATTAAAATGTCCTCAGGGACTATTAAGGCATGTAGAACTATCTGTCTTGAAAATCAGAGGCCTCAGTTTGCTATTTTACTTTTAAATTTTGGGTTCCAATTTCTTTCCTCCTCCATTACTTTTTTCTGTGTCCTCACCTTGCTGTAAACTTTTCTTGCTGTTGTTACTATGCCTGCCCTTAATAGCTCTTTTCACCTAATTTGCTATCTTTACACTAGGGAGGAATAGGAAATAAGAAAATCAGTCTTGCTCAAATTATGACCAAGAAAGAATAAATGGTTTATAAATGGAGACACTTTCCCAGGAGGTTTGAAACATGGGCTTTGGGTTGTTCATGTGTTGATTTTTGGTTGTGTTCTATCTAGCAAGGTTTCTAAAAAGGTGACCTCTGAAAAATTCAGTTGTTATTCTATTTGAACTATTAATAACATTTGAATCTGTTTGGGAAAATACCGAATGCTGAAATTGCCTCAAGTTGATATTTATCTTGAGATAATCCTTAGAGAGTTTAGAAAAGCAAGCCACATAGAAGACAATTTTTCAAAATGTTGATAGGAGATTTGTACTCTAAATTTTATAAATTTCCTAGCCAAAGAGAACATTCTATCACAAATAAAGTAGGCAAAGTGAAGCCATTCATTTATCTTCCACAGCAGAAACACACAAAGAGCTTTTCAGTGGATCATTTTTTCAACAGTAGTGCCTTGGAATTTTGGTCAGTGATTACAAATATATGATTATTATACAGTGAAATGACACTTCAAGGGGAAGAACGGTATATATGGGAATTTAAAATATATAAACTGATTGAGCTTATTTAGTTCTATGAAGGTAGTATTGTTTTCCCCATTTTTTTCAGAGGAAGAAACTAAAAACTCAAAGAGTACTCAAGTTACATGAGTATTATGCTATTAGGCAAGAATTTAAGCCCCTTCCACCTGACCACTAAGCTCATGGAAACTTGCGCTTTATTCCAGTCCTCACAATAACTGACTGCTTAATATTGCCAATTTACCTGGATGTTTGTTTCCTTATTTGTAAAACAGGAGAATTAAATTGGTTGATCTCTAAGCTTTCTTCTAGCTCTAGTTAGAATCCTAGATTTCTTAGATTAGTCTTAAGTGCCAAGATGAAGAAGAGGAATATTGTTTTAGATGGAATGATTCCAATGGGACCTCTCACCAGTGCATTGTATCACAAAACTGAAAACATAAATTTTTAGGTCTTGCTTTTGTAGCTGAGATTTACTTTTCATGGTGCTACTCTGCACCCCAGAATCCTGGCCTTGTCTCTGACAAGTTCCAGACTCCATAGAAATAATGTGTGGAAGAAGATGGATGAGCTGTATGGCAGAGCATGTGGAGCCAGTGATCATGGGAACGTGGCGTTCTTTGTAACTTTGAACCCTGCTTTCTGAGTAGATGCTTACGGAGTGATGGAGGTATTTTTTGCTAGATGAAATAAAAATCAACGTTATTCAGATAATCTCTCACTTCTCTTTAGAAAGGAGAAAGCCATATTTAAAGCCATCCCTGTCTATTTTGTAGTCATGCAACCCATAGCACTGAAGTCCTCTGAAAATTATTGCTTGTTTTGCTAAGTCTGTCTAGGACTGCCATATATAGCTGTGCATGCTGTGCACTGCAGAACGCTGTGGGACACAGTCCTCAAAGATTACAATTTGGGTGGCAGTTCTTAGAGCTGTACAATGAATGCAGTGACCCCCTGGCCCTGACAGCATTGCAAGTATTATAAACCCAGGACTTCCTGACTTCATAGCCCATGCTCTTTCTACCATACTCCACTACCTCTCATATTTCTTTCTTTCTTTCTTTCTTTCTTTCTTTCTTTCTTTCTTTCTTTCTTTCTTTCTTTCTTTCTTTTTTTTTTTTTTTTTTTTTCTTTCTTTCTTTCTTTCTTTCTTTTTTATTTCAGCGTATTATGAGGGTACAAACATTTTGGTTACATTTTATGTCTTTGCCTCACCCAGTCGAGGGTTAGAGGCATGACCTTCCGCTCTACAATGCTCACCATGTCTTTTAGTTGTGGGGTTACCCCCCCATCCCCCTAATCCCTGGAGAATATTACTGCCATGTGAGCACCCTAGTGTTCATGAGTTAGTACCGATTTGATGGCGAGTACAAGTGGAGCCCATTCTTCCAATCTTGTGATACCTCACTTCAGATAATGGGCTCAAGTAATATATACATAGATAGACACATTATAGCCTTGCTGTAGGAAAAATTAGCATACTTATTGGTGACCGGGTCTATAGGTCTCTTCCTTGGCCCATAACTCCTTTGGGAATTCTCCCAAGCCAGGCCAGTGCAGACTGGGATAAAGGGGGAAGGTGTTCTCAGCATCCTGGAAGCACGTGTCAGTGTTGACTCAACAGCATGTGAGCACAATACTATCCTGATCTCAAATCTTCCATGGCTCGATGTTCCTTGAAAAGAGAGCCCAGCACTTAAACAATGGAACTGAGGCCTCATCTCTCACCCGTCCCACCCTCCTCACCCATCTCTTCTGGCCCACCCCCCCTCCAAAGCACTCTGTGCTCTAACTGCCACATTTCAAAGTATTTTTGGCCACATGGTGCACTTTTGCACATCTGGACCCCACTGGCCATTTCCTTTGCTTTAGCTTTAGAGTAAAGGCCACATTTTGGCATCTTTTGGGAACTTTTGCAGAAAGAGCAAGAGAGTCACACCCAAAGTAGTGAGGACAGTTTTTCTATGAATACCAGAGATCTACTCAAAGATGCTTTTTGGCTGTGGATGTGGGTCATCATGAAATAAATGCAGAATGACAGTTAAATCCCAAGTGCCAGCTCTGCCCTCAATGGCTTTATGGGCCAAGGGAGAGACCTGTAGACCTGGTCACCAATAAGTATGTTCATTTTTTCTACAGCAAGGCTATCGTGCATATGTCTATTGTATATATTAGAAATATGACACATCATACATTGGGGAAGAGTTGTTTTTATGCTATAGAGCAAGATGATATAATAGATGAATGATGGGGATGAGCAAGAGAGATCAAAGTGAGACTGAAGTGAAGATGCTACCTTTGGGAGCCAGGAAGGGAGAGCTGAGGCTGGCTTAATGGGGCTCTCTGTTAGTCATGTGCTGTAACCCCATGCACTATAACATGCTGTCCTCTCCTCTATCCTACCAGGACTGTTGTATTGTAGTCCCAGAGAAAATCTGGCCTAAAAGGAGAGAAGAAGGATTGCCTAGAAAAGTGCTAACGAATGATAAACAGAGACATTCAAGATTAGACTTGCTCGATTGCAAACTTCTGAAAAAAGTCCCTCCACCTTCCCCACCCCTTGCCATTACGACTGATGTTATCTTCCCTCCACCTTCACTCCTTCCCCAGACTGGGTTTGGGGGCTCTCCTCACTGCTCACCTCCACCTTGGCTCACATCCCACCCCTTTGCAATCTTTACTGGTCTCCCTCCTCCTCTCCACCGAGAGCTCCCCAAGAGCAAAGGTGATGTTTTATGCATTGCTTTGTTGACACAACACACACATACTGTATTTAGCTGTGATCTCACCATGTACAACTAGACCCCAAGGCAGCTCTGGCGAAGGTGAAGAGAAGACGGCAGTGACAAGAGGAATGATACCTCTGGATGGTTCCCAGGGTGGAGGCAGACATCTCATGGCATCACCTGCAGAGCACTAGTGAGCACACTTGTGAACAAGAGCAGAGGACAAAGTTCCTGTAAATAATTGGAATAGGAAACGTGCTTTGACGTGTGGTCTGGATTCCCTTGTTCAAATTCATGCGGGTGGTTCCATCACTCCTCCACCCCAGCCGTGGGAACGTAGCCCCATCCTCCTAGCCCACCAGCTCCGGCCTCGGTCTTTACTTCTAGGCTGAGACAATGTTTACGTGACTGCGATGTGTCCATGAATCCAGGATACTATAGTGTTCAACAAGTCACCTCCTTAGCCAAGAAAAATTTAAAACTATGCTGTAAATGTGATTGGTATATGCTAAGAATAACAGCAGTCTAATGGGCCTGGTATCTTAGAGAACTAGCTAATAATGCATGGAATTCAGGTCTCATCAATCTACACAAGAAGGGCTGTCACCTGTGTAGAATGTCTGGCCCAAGTACTTTTTAAGAGATGCAGAACATCAGACCTAGAAGAGTGGTAAGAATGATATTTTGTGCACAATCGATACTTCATAGAGATTAATGATTTGCTCGCTTTAATTTTAATTTCCAAATAGCTACCTTTCCCCTCATCAGTCCATTTTCACCCCAGCAGCCAAAGCCCTGAGCCTCAAGGGAGAAATAAAATGTTGTAAAGAAAAGGCCAGAAAAGCTAGAAAAGGAACCAGGCAGTAGGACGGAGTTAAGGAGTTTCCAAGTAAAGTTGTACCTCTGGTTCCATCACTTGCATTAGCCACGGGTTAAATCTGACCATGTGAGCCGTGAAAGTGTTTCCTCCAGGGCTGAGAACACCTGAAAAGCACAGTGGGGATTCCTTCCAAGGAAGAAACAGGTGCACTGGAAAAGCATCTAGAGATTACCTAAGTCTGAGCCAATAAAAAACCAAGGGGTCAGAGAGGTCAAGACCCGCCCATGGTCACACTGTTATTCATGCACAGTGCACAGGTGTGGATGAAGCCCGCCCACCACCTAGAACTGTGTGAGTTTCCGTCTGTGACTTCTTCTGTGTCCCGAGGCCTCCTGCACCCCATCAGCAGAACGTGGCTGGAAGCACCTCTCTCTTCGGATGGCCTTGTCACTTTTTCCTACATTGTGCTGACCCTGTGATTGTGTAATACTTAAAGATTCTAAAACGAATGTGATAATCATCATTCCTGAGACACAGAAAGGCAGCAAGAAAGACATTAACTGCTCTCCGCAGCTGCTCAGAGCCATTTCTTACAGTCTTATCACATTGAGCTTAAAATTAATTGGTATCTTAATTGTATTGACAACTAAAAGGACTCACGATGCCCTTATTAAATATAGTGTCCACACTTCACCTTTAAACTGGGATCTTTTATGACGTTGGCCAACTTTTAGAACTTTATGAAAAGACAAATATTAGCTTTCTCATTTCTCTCTCGCCTCCTCGGCACAGTTCCATACTCAGAGGAGAGAGAAAGAGACGGATGCATGGAAGAGGGCTCATGTCTCGTGTTTTATGAACTGCTTTTCCAGTGCACCCGTTTCTTCCTTGGAAGGAATTCCCACTGTGCCTTTCAGGTGTTCTCAGCCCTGGAGGAAACACTTTCACGGCTCACATGGTCAGATTTAACCCGTGGCTAATGCAAGTGATGGAACCAGAGGTACAACTTTACTTGGAAACTCCTTAACTCCATCCTACTGCCTGGTTCCTTTTCTAGCTTTTCTGGCCTTTTCTTTACAACCTCTTATTTCTTCCTTGAGGCTCAGGGCTTTGGCTGCTGGGGTGAAAATGGATTGATAAGGAGAAATGTAGCTATTTGGTGATTAAAATTAAAGCAAGTAAAGCATTAATCTCTATGAAGTATTTATTGTGTACAAAATACCACACTTATTGTTATGGAGGTTACAAGCTTGTATCAGATACAGTCCCCTGCCCTCAAAGACCTTAGAGTCTAGGTGGGGAGTTAACACTTACCCCCGCAGGCAGAGGTCTCTAATACTCTGGGGCAGTATATTGTGTCTGTGTTTCCCAAAGTAGGTACAAGTACCACTCACTGGTGGCCAAGAAGATGATTTTAGTTGGTGCGCAGCTAGGACACCAATCCTGTTCACGTGGGCTCCAAGCTCATGACCAACTTACCTTCCAAAGGCCCCACCTCCTAAAACCATCACACTGGGGCTAGGATTTCCACGTATAAATTTTTGGGGGACACAAAATTCACAACACTAAATAGATTTATTTCAGTAAAAAAGACAATTTAATTTCAAACAATAAATAAATAATGGTACAGAATATACAAAAATATGGCAGAAATCACAAGGGATGTGCAAATGTTTGTGAAACAGTTTACAAGTATCAAATGGGTACTTTAGATTTAAATTGCAGGTGGAATTTCCAGGAATGACTGTATACCAGGGCCTGGGTGGTCAGGGAAGTGTTCCTAGCGGAGGTGAGCTTTAAGGGGGCCTTTGAGCATGTGTGGGGAGAATTTGTGAGAAAAGATGGGGTGGTGAGTGAGGGGTGGGAGTGCAAAGCCTGTGGCCTGAATGAAAAGTTTATGCCCAGGAGTTACTGCTGGATAAGAGTCACAGCTGGAGTCACGTGGTGGGAAGAGCTTTATGTAAGGAGTCTCTTTGCTTTTTTTTTTTTTTAAGAAAATGTTTTATTTTGAGATAATTGTTGATTCATGTGCAGAAACAATAGAGACATTCCCTATCCCATCCATCCGGTTTTTCTAAGTGATAATGTCTTGCATAACTGTAGTTCGATAACACAACTAGGAAACTGATGATGATATAAACCACCAACCTTATTCGATTTTACCAGAATTACACGCACTCATTTGTGTGTGTATTTCGTTCCATGCAATTTTATCACATGTGTATATTGGTGTGACCACCACCATAATCAAGACACAGTTCTTGGAACTGTAACAGTTCAGTACAAGAATCCCTCCTCTACCCTTTTATAGCAACAGCCACTTTTTTCCCTGTCATCTTCCCTAACTCATGGCAACCACAATCTGTTGCCAATCTCTATAATTTTGTCAATTGAAGAATGTTATATAAATGGAATAATACAGAATGAAACCTTTTGGTATTGACTTTTTTTCCCCACTCAGCATAAATCCCTTAAGATTCTTTAAACTTGTTGCTTTTATCAATAGTTCATTCCTTTTCGTTACTGAGTAGTATTCTACGGCCTGGGTGCACCACAGTTGAACCATTTACCCATTGTGGAAAATTTGGGTTGTTTCCAGTTTTTAGCTATTATGAATAACAATGCAATGAATATTTGTTTGCAGGTTTTGTGTGAACGTAAGTTTTCATTTTGGGAGGTTAAATAACCCGAGAGTGTGACTGCTGTGTTATATAGTAAGTTTGGTGTGTTTAATTTTATAAGAAACTGCCACATTCTTCTGGAGTGGCTGTACCACTTCACATTCCCACCAGCAATTTATGAGGGATCCAGTTTCTCTGAATCTTTGCCAGCATTTGGTGTTGCCACTATTTTTATTTTAGCAATTCAGATAGGTAGATAGTGATATTTCATTATGGATTTCATTCGTATTTTCCTCATGGATAATGATCCTTTGATGCGCTTATTTGATATCTTTGCATCCTCTTCAGTGACATGTCTGTTCATATCTTTTGCCCATTTGCTGATTAGATTGTTTATGTTTTTATTGTTGAGTTTTGGGAGTTCTTTATCTGTTCTAGATATAAGTCGTTTGTCAGATATGTGGTTTGCAAATATTTTCTCCCAGTCTGTAATTTGTTTTTTCATCTTCTTCACAGGCTCCTTCCTAGAGCAGAAGTTGTTAACATTGATGAGCTCTAATTTGATAATTTTTCCTTCTATGGATTGTGCTTTTGGTGTCAAGTATAACAATTCTTCACTTAGCTCTAGGTCCTGAAGATTTTCTTCTGTTTTTACCTAGAAGTTTCATAGTTTTACATTTTACATTTAAGTCCATGATGTATTTGAGTTAATTGTTGTATAAATATAAGGTTTAAGTCAAGGGTTCTTTTATTTTTATTTGTTTTAGTTTTGTTTCGCTTTGTTTATGGATGTCCAATTGTTCCAGCACTATTTGTTGAAAAGAGAATCTTTCCTCCATAGCATTGCTCTTGCGCATTTGTCAAAAACAGTTGGCCACATATTTGTGGGCCCTTTGCTTTTCCCAACCACCTTATTGATATTTCCTATCATTTGACAGCAACGTCTGAAAAAGAGGTTAATGAACATTTCACCCAAATGAATCATGCCACTTTTATGAAAAATTATTTAATTATGAAATGGGTGATAATTTAGAGAGGTCTCATTGCACACTTATGAATCATCTCCAAGGCCTTAAGGTCCTTATGAAAACAGAAGATTTGGCCCATATCCCACCAAAATATTTCCTTTTACCTAAATAGAAAGACATGGGAAAAAGTGCCCATATTTTTTTCCCAGGGCCAATACATAGTTGCTTACATTTGGCTTTGAGAATTTTTAAGGGAGGAGAACAGTGATTGGCTTCTGACAGGCTCTTTTATGCACAGGCCTGGGCAGAGACATGTAACTTTGCTGGAGACTTAGGAGCCTGCTCTCCTACAAAAATGATAAGAGAGATCTAAAGAAAACAAGCTGATCCTTCTGAGGGACATATCGAAGCCAGATAACCCAAGGTAATCACAGCAAGATACAGCCAGCCTTAAAGCTAAGTACTGTGCAATTAGCTTTACTTCCTTGGGTTTTTGAAACATGCATCTATATAAACCTGCCTGCGCAGACATCCCTAGCCCCAAGCTGGGTCTACCAAAATCCAGTGAATCGGCCTTAAAATGTAGACGGCACCTAGCAGTGCCCAAGACTCAGCCTAAGGCAATCTACGGGCCTGTTAGGCCCAGTGGAGCAGCGGAACAGAAATATTTGGAAACGTTTTTACGTGTCCATGGAATTTCGTTGCAGGAAACCACCAAGGCAGAGACCGGCATGGCATACAGGTACTGTTGATTGCAATGTCATCCAACCAGGGCACTGCACTGAAGTCAAAGATCGTTATTAAAGAGATAAGGATTGAAATAGCAAGACAAAACGCTATAAGGAAAAGAAAGATAAATGTGATGAGCTCTCTTCTTAAATCTTTAATAGATCTTTAAATTCACATTCTCTTTGCTTAAAGGGTTATACAAAAGATAGTCAAGCTCACTTGTGGAAGGTCCTAACCATGTGGTACCAGTAGAATTATCTTTGGCTTTGAGTAGGTAGGTAATTTAGCAGGTCAAAATGAAGAAAGAGGACTCTATTCTTCTCAAGGGAATTTATAAGTTAAGAGTAGAATTATTTTTAATGCTGCCTGGACTTTAAGACTGTTATTTTCTTCTAAGCCTGAATCAAATGGTCGGTACTAATGGTTAATAAAGTAGTTCAAGTTCTTCTTGAAATGACAGCACTTTTTTATCAATGTAGCCCAAGATAAATTACTGGTTGTAAGCCAAACTTCCAATACCATTATTTATTCTGTGAAAGATTAATGAAAGGGAGAAGTTTTTTCCTGGGATAGGGTTGGATGTGTAATGTTTGTAAATTGCCCTAAAATGGAAAGTATTGTTCTTTTTCAGAGCAACTACTGTTCAAACATTCTATAAAATATGCCTGTGCTTAGCTAAATCGCCCAGCACCATCTGATCTGGTGTTTCCTTGACCAATGCCTGGAGTTTTAAAAACATCCCGGAAGCTGAGTAAAAGCTGCTCAGAAAGATGCGGGTGCTGAAAACTGAAACAAAACAAAACAATTTAGCATTTGTAAAGAAAGGTTGTCCTAGCTCAGTCAAAACATCTATTTCACAGAATGAGCTTGTTTTTCATGAACAAGATGTCCCCAATGATTTAATTTTCCATAATCGAAAGGTCTATTTCAGTGTAGTAGCTACTGCTCTAGTTTATTAGCTAATTTTATTAATAAAGCAATTTGCAGTGCTATGGCTCCTCTCTGGAGAGCAAAGTATTTTACACAGACTCTTTATATAAGAAAGGGCTGGAGCAGTAGAGGAATGAATTCCTGTAGATTTACAGGGAGCACAGAACAGCCTACCCCATCATGCTTTAGAAATGGAGCCCCAAAAGAATTTAACCACCTTTCCAACATAACTTGTAACTGTCCACACTGGGAGGGAGGAGACACCCCTGTTCCTCACCCGCCTTCTTTCCTTAATGGCTGTCTGCCACAGGAAGGAGCCTACTTCCCTCCCTGCCTGTGTTCTCTTGCTGTCTTCTCCATGCTTCCTTGACCCTCGGTGGTGGGAGCGATGGTGCCGTGTGAATGCAGGTCACGTAAAGGGGAAGATGGACTGTTTCACTCAAAGAAAAAAAAACCTGCCTGCATGTCACATCTTTGTCACATAGTATTACCATGAACTCTTGTATAAGCTTTCAGAGGCCACACCTCTCTCTCTCAGAAGTCCTAGTTCAAATATCAGTTACAGATCTGTGTTGTGGGCCAATGTTCAGATGAAGATATGTTCTAGGACAGTGTTTTTCAAAGGATTGTGGAGCAGGGGAACACTTTCTTCAAACAGATGAGAGCAAAGATGCCTCTGTTGAAGGCAGTCATCCCCCAGCCTGTTCCTGAGGCACCTCTGTGGATCCCATACTCCCCAGGGATTGAGAGTCTAGGTCTGGGGCGACTCTTCATAATGCCTTGGTGAGCAAGGCTGTGCGACCTTTGCTCTGAGACCTTGGGGATGCCAGGTCCTGCTCATGGAGGCAGGCTCTTGGACAGGCATGTATGTTTGTCTCACTAGATCATGCTCTAGTGAGAAATAGGACTTAGGAAAATGTTGTTCTTAAATCAGAATTTGAGTAGAGAAAAGCACAGTTAAATTGATCATTGGCCCCAAGAAATAGCCAAGGCTTTAGTACCATGATGAACTTGCTGTGCTCTGACATGTTCCTCCTTTGTCTGCTCCCCAAATTTCCATAGTTCTTTGTTTATTCTTCCTTCAAGACACTTACTATATACCCTTATTTAAGACATTCTCCTACAAGCATTTGGGAAGGATTTTTAGGGAAGAGAACCAGGGTTCTTTTGGTTCCCCCCAACTTACTTTTGAATTTGATTTCTTATAAACTTAGTTGGGGTTAGGAGAGAAGGCAACTTTCATATTCTTACTTCTTTATTTGGATTTTGTCTCTAGGAAAAAGTGGGTAGAGAGGGAACCATAGCTATGTTAAAAGACCTTTGTTCAACCTTGTCTTTTCTATTTTCTTCTTTTTGTGTAGTGGAAAGAGAAGGGGCTTTGGAGTTAAGCAGAACAGAGTTCAAATTCCAGCCCTGCTGGTTTTTGAACTGTGTGGCATTGAGCCAGCCATGACATATAAATGCCTAACACATAGTAAGTGCTCACTGAATGTAGGTTCTCTTCCAACTTACTCTGTAGCATCCCTCCATCAGTCTAAGGGGGGAGGGTGTTAAAAACCTTTAGCCGAAACATAAATAGTTAAGAGAATATTCTCAGAAGGAAAAGAAGGAATAAAACAATCTGCAGTAATTTACAATCTGTGTAGGCTTCCATGCTGAGCTGTAGAATTCTGAGAGGTCTGGAAGAGCCGGGTAAGCTGTTTTCTCTTCCTAATTTGGTCAGATGCCATTGCAGACTTTAGCCCAATACCAGCTGCTTGGGTCCCTCAATCATCTGTGCGAGAGCACTATGTTGTGTTTCCATGGAGACTTGGTTTTATTTCTAACTAAGGTTGACCAGAAGAGGAAAAAAAAATCAGTAAATATGCAAACACATGTATCAATTGAAAAGAAACTGGAGGAAATTGAACGTGGTGTAAAAAGTGCCAAGTTGCTATGCAGACCCTTCTATTGGCTTAAAAATTTCAGCAAAAACAGAAGTTTTAAACTTATTTTATTAGTGACCATAAAATAGTCACCCAAGAGGGTTTTTAAGTCATTTCTGTGAGGCTGCACTCTAATTGTCTCTATTACATAGCATTGAACTCTGAGCCAGACAGTAAACAGGAACCAGAGCCAAGATTAAAGTACACTGAGAGGCAGTTTTATGAAGAAAGCACAAAAATATCTAAACTGAGTTAGGATGCAGCAAATACCTAGCATCGAAGCAGTTTTATATTAATAACATTGGCAGGAGGAACTCGAACAGACCTAAAAGGAAGTTCTTATCTAGGGACAACACTTTTCCTGTAAAAGGCCAAACAGTAAATATGTTTGGTTCGAGATCCGCATCTGCCTCTGTCACAATTGCTGAGCTCTGCTCGTGTGGGGTGAAAGTAGCCATTGATGATATGCAAATGAGTGGGTGTGCCTGTGTTCCAATAAAACTTTATTATAGACTCTGAAATTTGAATTTTATGTAATTTTCGTATATCACAAATTATCTTCTTTCCCCCCCCCCAAACCATTAAAACATGTAAAAATCATTCTTAACTTGTGGACCATACAAAAACAGGGGGCAGGCTGGATTTGGCCAGCCGGCCACAGTTTGCTGACCCCTGGGCTAGAATACAAAGATTTCAGTTGCATCAGTTATTTATTTATTTGTGTTTGTTTATTTTTAAACTTCCTTGTCCACAGAAGCATTTAAAGATCTGAAATGCATATCGTTCAGAAAGATAAAAAGAAGAAGAAAAATATTGATGCCAAGAAAGACGAAGAGCAGGAGGAGGTGGCAGAGCCGGGGCGAGGGAGCACACTGTGCGCAAACCAAGGTTGCAGGAGGGAGGCGTGGACTTGCCTCTGTGCTTTCCAGTAGCACCAAGTTGTGAAGAGGAAAAGGGAACCGTTTACAATGTCACAGGGTCCTTGAGGTAGAGACAAGCGAGTTGCTCAGTAATGGCACACCCCTTCCTGATCTGGAGATCAGAGAGATTTGGTTCTTCTTTGTGTAATGAATAACATTCTCATGATAGCCTTATAGCAAACACAGCAGTGGGGTTCCTAACGCTCCTTCTTATGGAACCCCTAATATTACCAGGTGGCATCATATCAAATGATGTCAGCAAAGGCAAGTGGGTGGATAGTAGAAGAAATGACATTGGTTCAATAGAAACTACACTAGTCACTTTGCGCTTATATATGCTGAAAATTCTCCAGTGATGATGATATAGATTTCTCTCTCTCATTTTCTTTCTTTCTCTCTCTCTTTTTTTTTTTACAATGACAGCTTGTTCAGGTTCATGGAATGAAACGATTGTTTCTCAAAAAAGTGTTATTTGCCAACCAAGGATAAAATTTCCTATAGCCTTGAGCTGAAGGTAGGGAGAGGGCAATGAAAGAAGAAAGGGAGAGGTGGGGAAGTCTTAGAATTATTGGTACGGGACAGACATCTTGGAGATAACCTGCTCCAATTTCTGGTCTTTCAGCTGAAGAGAATCGAGGCTCAGAGATGTTGGGTGATGAGCCCGAAGTTGCATTTCCAGCTAGCAACAAAGCTGAGACTAGAAGCCCTGTCCGTTAGGTCCTAGTTCAATGCTTTCTCCATACTCCCCATACTTATTCCCAGATCCTCAGCCCCTATCCCACCCCATGCTAATGCATGCACACGCACACACACAGAGACACACATAGATACACACACACACACACAGACACACACGTGACCTCCTGGATATGCCACAGAGCCAGGCTCATTCACGGTCTTGCTCTCCCTGCTTCCCCAGGCTCCTCTCCTGCTGCTCTGCTCTGTGACCTGCTTCAGTGCTGCTGCTCTGCTCACCGACCCTCCACCCCCTGTCCCAACCATTGAGGCTCTACTCATCATTACTCTCCCTACCTAGACACATCCCCTCCACCCGGGCAAATCCGGCCCACAGGCTCTCCTTTCTCTCTCACAGCATGAATCAGTCTTTGCTCCATATAGGCTGTAGATTGTCAGGGGTGTGTGTGTGTGTGTGTGTGTGTGTGTGTGTGTGTGTGTGTATCTTATTCACACACTTATGCTGCCATCACCTTGAGAAGGAGGAACAGAACTTCCAATATTTTATAACCCTTCAATGCATATGTGTTGCTTGATTGAGGTGCATCCATTCAGAAGTTGGGCGGCAGAGAGACACCAAGAACAAATAGAAAGTATCCTTTGCTCCAATCTCATATTGTCTCCTATAGAAATATGTTCATCAACCTCAGCTTCCCCATTTATAAAATGGGCCTCATTCAACTCATATCACAATGGTATTGTAGGAAATACCTGAAGTCACACATGCGAAAATGCTTACCTCACTGCCTGCCAGAGTGCGAGCCTGAGAGTTAGTTCCCTTGCTCCATCTCCTTTTTAACCAGTTGTAGGAATCTATCTTAGTCATCTTTAGAGTTTGAAAGGACAAGTGTGTGATCTATCTAAAAAAGTCGAAGGGACAGAAAACAAACACCTACAAATAGAATCTTGCACAATTCTGAGCATATCATCCTCCTTTCCTCATTTACTTTTACAAATTCTTTGCTTTTTTTATTGGAATAGATCCTGAGGATCTACTGAGAAAGTGTTTTTTTTCCCTTTTCTTTTCTCCTCACGTATGGGCTTCTATTTAATCAAAAAGCCTCCAGGAAGCATTAGAAAAAATTACTCTTCAAATGATATAATATGAAGATAGCTTTTATCAACCTCTTTATTTCTAGTACTTAACATTGTGTCTAGAACAGAAATATTTGAGACAGAATGGAATTAAGAGCTAAAACTCTCACCGGTTTGCAGTACCCCTGCTATCAGCTTGCCCCAGTGTCTGAGCCCTTCCTTCGACCGGAGACATTAGTCATTAGAGGCTTCTGTTGAAAGGGCCACACTAATCTAACCTACTAGACGGCAGACCAAGAAGGAAACAGGACGTAGGCCAGGCCTGACTTAAGACAAGAGCAGACGGGAAGGAAACTTCTAGGCTAGATCGAGGGAAAAGCTTGGGAGTCAGAGCACAGCACGGTGCTACAGACTGCACAGAAACAGGAGAGACGGAGTTGAAGAAAAGGGGAAGGAAAACTAGAGAGAAACCTCACTCACCTAACAGCTTTTCTTAAAGATGTTGGGGCAAAGAGTTTGAAGGAGTTTGTTAACAGACAGAGTTTTCATTGGCCTCCAAATGAAAATTCTAAAGATAAGTCGGAACTATTTCACTGTGAACACATTTCCCTGGGTCCTGTCATAGTGAGACATGGCGTCCTGGCAGGAGGATTTGAAGACAAGCTGCCTCCCTGCCTCCCCCTCTTATCTTCTGCTTCCTTAGCTACAAAATGAAAATAACAAACCCTTTCTCCAGGATAACACTATCCATGCAAAAAGGCATAGAGTGGGCATCTCAGAAAGGCTACCCCTCTTGCCCTTTCTACTTTGCATAATATGACAGGGTCGACACAGCCTGGAAGTTGAAAATTACTTTTGTTCCTAAATTGAATTCACTGTCATCCTCCCAGCCCTCTCCCCAAACACCCTTTCACCATGTGTTCCTTTGACCTGCCTTTCTTTTTTTTAAATTTCAGAGTATTACCGGGGTACAAATGCTTTGGTTACGTAAATTGCCTTTGCACTGCCAGAGTCAGAGCTACAGGCGTGCCCATCCCCCAGACGGCGTGCACCGCACCCGTTAGGTGTGAGTTGGCTTTTTCATGGGATGCTTGGCACACTCAGACCTGCTTGAAGAGTAGCTACGGCCATGGCTCTAAAAATCAATGGCCTGGAAAAAATGCTACCTGTGTAGGGGGTTGTATTAAAAAATGCCTAAGTGATTTATGTTATTTTTTTTTAAAGTGATTTGTTTTAGACTGGCCTCATTTTGGTAAATGTCAGAGTCTGTGCTAATTTGCTCTGAGCCCTCTGGCTGTGTCTCTCCTTGCATCAACATTTCTGGAGGAACGTAGGTGACACGGAGATGGCTCAGGTTCAGAACCCAAGAGATTGCTTGAAACCTGAATCAGCTGCTGGTGAAAAGCTGAGTGGCCACAGTAAAAAGGGCCTATTTGGAGCAGAATATGTTTATTTCCTGTTGAATGTAACATAAATTCTAAAATAAGTATGTTTTAGAAATGTCAGTTTAGATAGAAAATGCTTGGTATTTAAGCAAGAGTGAGAGATGAGTCCTGCTTGGACTTAAAACATTATTTGAGGGTCAGATATTCAATCTGTTTTGAAATTTCCACTTGTGGCTTTGCAGGGTAAAAGCTGCTTTGTCTATGTATGTACCATAGTGAAAACATTGGCAATTCAGGTTACATGAACCCATGTTTTCTCATATAGAATTTGTTGACAGAGGTTTCATCTGAAAAAATAAGCATTCTGAAATCTGATTTTCCTCACCAAGGAGCAATTACAGGCCAAATCAGGGGTCCCCAACCCATGGTGAGTTGTATAATTATTACATTATATATTACAATGTAATAATAAGAGAAATAAAGTGCACAATAAATGTAATGCACCTGAATCATCCCAAAACCATCCCCCCACCTTGGTCCGTGGAAAAATTGTCTTCCATGAAAATGGTCCCTGGTGCCAAAAAGGTTGGGGACCACTGGCCAAATAATGTTTCTACCCAAGAGAAAAACTCTTCCTGAACTTCCTTGCAGTTCCTGTGACTGCCACTAGAATGCGCTATTTAATAAAGGAAAGGAAGCTCCTCCGTTCCCTAAAATGGAGCCAGCAGGAAACTTTCATCCAGACGATCCTAGACCAGAACTTAAAGTTAAACCTATATATTTCCCTTGATTGTGACAATGGAAAATTTTCTTATCGTGAGAAAAAAATAAGAAGTTATGGGCAGCATATTCCTGAGGTTCTGTGAAGTTCAGATCCTGTATCAGGCCTATGCTACTATAACCTAACCCTAATATTTTATAGAGCAAATTTCCTATGTCCGGGAATTTCCTAGCACGGGGAGTTCCGGGCCACGTCGTACAATTCTGGGCACAGCTGGTGGAGAAAAGAAACGCAGACTTCTCATCCTCCAGCCTTCTTTCAGAGAATGTTCTGTTGGAGTCTTTGCCCCGTCTCTGCATGGGCACCTTGTTACACAGTTAAGATAGAGCAGATGTCATGAATCTGGAAGGTGTGTGCTGTCTGGATTCCTTGGGAGAAGACCAGCTCAAAGCCTGCCAATGTTCCTGGAATCATGGCCCTGTGGGTCTAGCTCACAACCAAGTTAGGAGGTGGCCTTCCTCCTCTGCATCCACCGTTCATTTTCACTTATGAAGGGTTGCCTCTCTACACCTGCAGTGTTTGCCTCTCGTCCAGTGATTCCTCTGCCTGTCCTTAGCTAGTTTTCAACTGATTCTCCCTATGTTTTCAAAAATGGGTAGTTTTAAATAGAGTGCAAAGTATATCATTTCCGAAGAAATGAATCTCTAATGGTGAGAGTTCAGGTAGTGAGGAGCTATTTTCAGACAAATTATCTATTTCTCAAGGCCAGAATTATTTATAAAATTTTTATTTGAAAATAATTTCACAAATACAAAAAAGTTACAAGAATAATATAAAGAATATCTCTAGACCTGTTACTCCTTAGCATATTGTAAACATTTCCCCCCGTTTGTTTTAACCTTTGCTCCTGCTCTCACGTACTCACTTCTGGCACCCTCCCTCCCCATTTATTTTTCCAAACTTTTTGAGACTAATTTGCATACATCATGGCTCTTTACCCCTCAATACCTTCTAAGAGTTAGGATATTCTCCTGTATACCCCCAGTACAATTACCAACTTTGGTAGAATTTACATTAACAAGATACTTTAACCCACCACATATATTCCAGTTTAGTCAGCCAACACAATAATGCCCTTTGTGGCATTTTTTTACTACAGTAGCACAGGATCTAGTATTGGATTGCGTATAGTATTTCGTTGTCTCCTTCAATCTGGAGCAGTTCAGGAGAAATTAATTTTATTACAGGGAGGTCAGAGGAAAGAGGGCTGTGACTAATTGCCAGTCAGCCTCAGGTTGGGAGGTGGCACTGTGGTGTCACACAATTGCTATGCCTGTACGAAGGTCTCCTGGGTGTTGCTACCACTTCCGTGTCAGTGACTGCATCTTCCACAGCTACCCAACAAGGGCCACTACATTTTCATCTGGAACTTTAGGTCCAAAGCAGAGGTGGGTCTCAAAGTCATACTGACCTTATTGACCTGCATACCCTCAGTCATCTGCGTTCTTATGCTCAGCCAAGGTGCTGGTGTTGGGTGTGCTGAGAGAGAGTCACCAGGAAGTACGTGGAGTAAGGCCCTTTGAACACTGACAAGTGGGGCAGGAGGGTCTGGGAGGACCACAGACACCATTACCTCAGGACTGTCTAGCTCCTAAGTCAGGTACCCATAACTGAGCTGGGCCAGGGAACTGCCCCCAAAGGCTGGAGTAGCAGCCAAGGGAGAGGCTTGTTATGAGCTGGCTCAGAGCAGATGAGAGTGTGGATTCTGGCTATAGGTCCTGCTGAGCCTACTGTGGGAGGGATGGGAGCTTCCAGGAAGACACACATTCTCAGTGGGCTAGACGGACTATTTCTAGACAAAGGATTTTGACCCAATTGTCTTTAATCATTTTCTCCTCCATGATATTTCTCTTAATTTGCTAAGTCAGAAAGAGATGGAAGCCTTAACAATTGTGAAGTGTGGGAGTAGAATGTGAAGCTCATTAAGTGTCTAAGCTCTTGCTTTAGCATTTAAAGGGTCTGTAACAGACCTGCTCTTGGAATTTCACAGCACTCCATAACTCAACACATAGTAACAACACATGCATTTAGAAGCTCCTTATGGCTTTAAAACAGAGCTATGATTGCTTCCTGAGATGACCATTGTATAAGACTGGCACCTGTGTATGTAACTTCCCAAAAGGTTAGCCCTCACTGTAACTTCCTTGTAAGATTCATTAAATTATCATCTCCTTCCTTTACCCCTTTTTTCCCTCTTGGCACTCTTATTTGTTTATTTCTGTATCGTCTGTCTCTCCCACTGGAGTGTGAATTCCAGGAGGGCAGGGATTTTATCTGTATGGTTAATTGCTACATTCCCAGAATCTGACATCTAGTGCAGAGCTCAATAAATATTTGCTGAATAAATGAATTATTAAAGCAGGAGTATTACAGATAAGTCTTCATTGTTCGCTGGAAGACAATCTTCTGGATTATCAGGCACAGGGCATCACTCCACCACGCTCCCTGTCCACAGCCTCCCTGCTGCTTACCTCCTAACTTTACTAAAAAATCCAAGGTGTCCTTATTTCAGATGGTGGCACTTGGGGACAGCATTGTTCTCATAGGAAATAGGTCCTTAAATCTTGGACTTTAAGATGCTTCGAAGTTGCCATAGCCTACTTATCATAATGGCATAGTCCACTTTAGTTTTGTTTCTCCTCAGATCTCCATCTTGTTTCACTTTTCATTCACTCATTTACTTCAATCGTTCATTGAGTTTGTGACAGCTAATTTTATATGTCAACTTGACTGGGCCACAGGGTGCCTAGACATTCGGTCAAACATTGTTCTGGGTGTGTTTGTGAGGGTGTTTTTGGATGAGATTAACATGCGAGTTGGTAGACTGAGTAAAGCAGATTGCCCTCCCCAGTGTGGGTGGGCATCATGAAATCAGCTGAAGGCATGAATAGAAGAAAAAGGCTGACCCTTCCATGAGCTGGAGAGGATTCCTTCTGCCTGACTTATTGAACTGGGCCATCAGTCTTTTTCTGCCTTCAGACTTGAATTGAAAGATCAGACTTTCTTGGATCTCAACCCTACCAGCTTTCAGACTCGCACTCACACCATTGGCTTTCCTGGTTCTTAGACCTTCACACTCAGACTGGAATTATACTATTGGCTTTCCTGGGTCTTCAGCTTGCCAACTGCAAATCTTGGGAGTTCTCAGCCTCCATAATCAAGTGAGCCAATTCTTTGCCTATCTATAGATCTATCTATAGTCTTGGTTATGTTTCTCTGGAGAATCCTAATATAGATTTTTCACTGTACTTTCCTCCAGAAAGTACACTATGGTGTCACCATTCAGCCTTATCTATAGTGGGTCCTGGGGTTACCTTGACCAGAATGAGACACTCCTGGCTTTCACTCAGCATGTATTCCTACTTCTGCTCAGATGTGGTCCTTCCCGAGGGAGGTTCTAGTTGATGACAGCCTGCCTGAGACCACTGTAGAGGTGGTGCAGGTGTGTCACAGGCTCCTGTCACAGAGCCAGGGCCTCTCCTCTCCTCTCCTTCCCACCACCAACTCTTCCTCCCCTTTCCACCCCTTGCCCATCAACCCCATTGGCTAGTCCTCTTTATGCATACTCTTTTTCTCATCATTGTCCATTTACATCCTATTACAAGAGGGGTCATCCTCTCATTACAACAACCAGGTGTCATCTTCTGAAACATGAGGGACAATCCTGGAGGGTCAGCCCTCCTGTTGGGATTCCTAGCTGACCCGTCACCCTAAATAAATACTCTAGAGGATTTTCTCTCTTCTCAGTAATTGTAGATGACTATGGATTCTGGTTAGACCTTCTTGTTCTTGGTACGGGCCAGACCTTTTCGTCAACTATCTATCTGGCCTACAACTAAAGACTCTTTAGTTGGTGATTAGCAGTTTCAGGATGGACCTTGGTGGCATCATCAGATCTTTGGGTTTTCTCCCTTGAGCCTGGCCCCACTCTACCACCTGGGCAAGACCCTGACCTGTTCGACTCACTGGAGGTGATCTGTGCTACTGGGACCGGGCAGTGGCAGTGGAAGGGTTATGCCTTTCCACTTCAGGGGGGTTAATTACCTGCAAGAGCCTGGGGAGACTCCGTGACAGTGGACAGAGTCCAGCTATCTTCTTTCTGCCCCTTCCTCACAACCAGTTCTTCTCCAAGGGCCCTCCATTTCTAACCCCACATTCACCACTTCTTGGTTTCTGGATTCCTGTCTGGGTTAAACATCTTCTTATTATGTCTCATGTCTGTTCCATTTAAATTGTTGGGTGATCCAAAACACATTCTCTGAGGAGATGGCAAATCAGATTCATGTAGCCAAATCTACTAATGTGTATTTCATAATACTCTTTTTGTCAAGTTATTTTGTATGACCACTAATCAGTTCTCGCTGTTTTGGTACAATATATATACTTTACCAAATCATATAGCTATTTACTCCCCTACCCACATAAATTCATTCTTTCATTGAAGCTCTTCACTGAGTACTTACCTTGTGTTATACTTGGTTCTAGGCATTGAGGATACAGCAGTGAACATGTAGGCTAAGTTCTCTGCTTTCTTGAGGATTTCATTCTAGTGGAAGTGAAGCAGACAATAAACAAAATAAATAAATAAAATATATAACACTGCAAAAGGGATAAATCCTCTGGAGAAACACAAAGCACAGAAAGATGACTATGTGTATCAGGGATGGTTGCAGTTTTAAATAGCATAGCTAATGAAGGTCTTGTTGAGAAGATAGCATTTGAATAAACACCTGAAGGAAGTGAAAAAGATAATCATACAGGTTTCTGGGGGAAGAGTATTATAGACAGAGGGAACAGCATGTGAAAAGGTCTAGAGTGAAAGTCTGTAGGGGAGAAACATCAAGGAAGCCAGCGTGACAGGAGCAGAGTAAATGAATGATAGACTAACAGGCAATGATGTCAACAAGGTAAAGGTGAGCACTGCAAGTTCAGGGTGTTCCAAAGACCACGCTCAGTTTCAGTAATTCACTAGAAGAACTCACAGACTCAGCAAAGCATTATACTCATAGTTATGGTTGATTATAGCAAAAATATTCAGATTAAAATTAGCATCAGGAAGAGGTACCTAGGGTGGAGTCCAATAGAATGAAGCATGGAGCTTCCACTTGTCCTCTCCCAGTGTAGTGGGTAGTGCTTATTTGTCCCAGCAACAATATGTGACAATATACATGGAGGGCTGCCAACCAGGAGAGATTACCTGAGCCTTGGCGTGCAGAGTTTTTATTGGGGTGTAGCCATGTAGGCGTGGCTGACAGTTCTTCTGGAGGTTGAGCTGATACCGTATGGTCCAAGGCCCCCTCCATAAATTAAATACTTAGTATAGGCAATCTAGCACAGCCTAAGGCCCCAGATAAACAAAGACACTCTTATTGGGTGGGGAATTCTTAGAACTTAGAGGTTAACTCCCAGGAGTGGAGGGCAAGGGATCAGATCTTTCTTTGGGCAAGGTTAATCCTTTATTGCACAAAAGCCAGATTATGCAGGGCTTTGTAAGCCATTTTAAAGACATTGGCTTCTAGTATGAGAGTGAGAGGGGAGCCTTTGTGAGTACTGGTCAGGGGAGTGACATGATTTGAATTACTTTTTAACAGGATCGTTGGGATACTAAGTTGGAAAATAAGGTGAAAGGCAGACGCAGGGTTACTGGTTAGAAAGTCACTGTAATGGCTCAGGTAAGAGGTGACACAGCTTGCACCAGCCTGGAAGTGGTGAGAAGCAGCTGGATGCTGGATCTATTTTAAAAGTAGAATCAAGACGATTTGCAAAAAAAAAAAAAAAAAAAAAAAAAAAAATTGAATGTGGTATGTGATAAAAGGAATAATCAAAGCTGACTCCAAGTTTCTTGGCCTGGGCAATTGGAACCATCAAGTTGCCCTTAAATGAGATGAGTAAGACTGCAGGGGAGCAGGTCTGGTGGGAGCAAGAATAGGAGGTCAGTTTTTAGACATGTTAGGTTGAAACGCCCATTAAACAACAGAGGGAAAATGTCAAGTAGACAAGAGTCTGAAGTTCATGGTGGAGGTCAGGGTTGGAGATTTATAGCCACAATATAAAGATATAAATCTTGGAGTCATCAGTCTATCATGAGAATATGAAGTCATGAGATAAGCAAGTAAGTGAAGAGAGAAAAGAGAAAAAGCCCCAGGACGGTATCCCATTTTCTCCAATGTTAGGTGGTGGGGGAGATTAGGAGGAACTGGCAAAGGAGACTGAGAGTGGGCATGCAGGAAGGTAGGAGAGAGATGAGAGTGTGGTGTCAGGACCAAACCAAGGGGGAGGGAGAGAGTGACTATGTCCAATACTGCTGATAGTTCAAGGTGATAGGTGGGCATTGAGAGGGGCCATTGGATAGAGGAACATAGAGGCCACAGAGACAGAAAAATGTTATCTTACTTTATACACAGAAGTATGCTTGACAGAAGAAAGCAAAGACCCAATATATACATACATAAGAACATTTTAAAAGATAATTCTGAACTCCTACTTAACAAAACTCTGACTACCAACCATTGAGCAGCAGCTCTGAATTTCCTCCTACCTATGAACATATAGAAAAAAACATCATACCTGAAAACTGAAATTGGCCCAACCTCTGACCAGGATACAGAAGGATTTTCCAGTAAAGATGATGCTTATAAAGCTGGATTATTAAAAATAATACTCACGTGTTATCTATGTTTGCCTCATGAAATGGCTTCTCTGCTTCTTGACTGAGGGTAGGAAGACATTGTGCATTTATCCTACTGTATGTTTTAAACTATAGCACTCCCTTTGTTTTGACATCGGGAGATTTCCTTTTTTAAATTTTAAACTTGCACTTAATTTTGTTACATTTTATTCAGCAAGTCTATTTGCTTGGAGTGTGTATGCATATGTTTGTGTGTAACATTCCGCATCCATTAAATTTTTCATATTGACACAAAGTTAAATTTTTAAATTAAAACATACAGATACTATGTTTAACAATCAAAATGGATACCATTCAAATTGAAGAGTCACAATAAAAAGGATGGAATGAAACACAAATATTAGCAGTTGTTATTTTTAGGGGGTACAAAAGTGGTTGATTTTTTTTCCACTTTCTTCTATTCATAATTTCTAAATGCATGTGTATTAGAAATTAGAATAAAGGAAAAAATTATAATTAAAATAAATAAAATTTAACATTAACTTTATCATATTTTAAGAATTCAAGATATATGGTTTTGAAAATAACTTGAGATTCTTTGAATCTAAAACAAGGACAAGTATTGGGATTCATTAGTCTCATCTGCAGTGAGGTTTACAGATAAAGACTCTTATTTTGAATTTAACCTGGAGAAAAATTTGGGCCCTCATGTGGACAAGACACTGAAATGCATTCTATCAAAATGTTTCTATTTTACAGATAACCTTAAAGAGCATAGACTATCTTTATCAGATGTATTTTTTTTTTGGTAAGAAACAGAAAAACTAACTCAAACTGGCTTATGTAATAAAGGAAACTTACTGGCTCACCTAATTGAAAAGTTACAGATACAGGGCCCTGTATCTCTTTCTGCACCTGCGAACTTTCTTTCTTGGTAATGGCTTCACTCTTACTCCATATGGCGAGTCTGTGGCAGCTTCAGGCTCTCCTCTCATGTGCAAGATGGCTGGCAAATGCTCTCAGGGTTACATCCTACCTCATTCACCTCCAGAAGGAAAAAAGACAAGGAGATTTCTTTTCCCAAAAGCTCCATCTTCTTATTGATTCCTTGGGTTTGCTTAGGTTCACTCTTCATCTATGAACCACTGACCTTATCTGGGAGATGAGAGAAGCTGAATGACTTCTGTATCTTCTGTGTTCAGCCCCTCCTAAGTGGAGAGTGAGAATCCTCTTGGTAGGAGGAGAGGGGAGTGGTTTATGGTGAGACAATCTACACACGTGCTCCGCACTCTCTAATGATCAAATCAGGGGGGACAGATGTATGATGAGCTAGCATGTCAGCGAACTCCTGGTAGTAAAGATTCCAGTTGGCCAATCATGTGGAAATTGGGAATGACACTACTCTGCCATTACCTAGCTGTGTGCTGTTTCCATTTCTTGAGCTTTGGATCTGATTCTTAGCTTTCTTCTTGCTCTAAAGTTCTCTGACTTTTTAGGTGTAAGGGGATATTTTCCTTTATTAGTCTATATCTCAAATGGCTTGTGCTACTTAATCACATGACTAAATTGAGCAGAAATCTTATCTCTTTTAACTAAAGATAAGAAGGGAAACACTGGCTTTAAATGATATTTAATTTAGCATGAGAAGTAATGCATTTTGAATAAGGAACACATTAAAAACTCATAAAGTGGTTTATTTATAAGGTGGTTAGCCTCCCCTCCTCCACTTTGTCAATAAATACAGTTACAGTCCATCAACTATTCAGTAAGTACAATTATACAGATGCCATATTTCATTTTGCACTTGGTTATAGTGGTGCTTTTTTTTTTTCCCCTCCACATACATTCTTTGTATGCAAAGAGGAAGTACACAGAATTTTAGAATCTGAGAAGATATTAGGGATAATTTAATATGCCCCCCCAACTAATTTTACAAGTAAGCTGAGGCCTGAAGTGGTTAAGCAACCTGCTAACAGTCACACAGATGGTTTGCTAAATTCTAGTTAAGAGTTTAACCAAAGGCTTTTGATCTACCGATTTTCTGTTTGCACAATAGAATTGTTCAAATAAGATTCACTAAGCACCAGCTGTGCCCTGGGCAGTATCACTGAACTTGCGACAATGAAGACATGGTTCCGTCTCTTAGGAAACTCTAAGTAGAGGAGAGAGCAATGCCACCCAGATCACTAGAGCCTGGCATGATGTATATAATATTGCTCGTTAAAGCACAGCCATAACATTGTAGAGCAAGTGATGAATGCTCTCTTGAGACTCAGGGATGACTTCTTAGAAATGGAAAAAATCATGCACAGGGTTTTGAAGGATAAGTAATATTTCAAGTGGCCCAAGACTGGAAGAGAATTTGATGAACAGAGACTAGCATGTTTAAAAGCCCAGAAGTGGGGAGCTGTGGTGGTGGTTATAAGCACAAATTTTGGAGACAGATCTGGACTGAATGCTGGTTTTAAGGCTTGCTAGGTGAGTGACCTACACAATGTTTTCACCCTTTCTCAACACTCATTTTTTTTTTTTTTTGCATCAGTAAAATAGAAATAACAATACCTATCCCAAGGGTTTAGAGAAGATTAAATAATATAACAACTATAAGGCATGTAACATAGTAGGAATTCAGAAGCAGGTAGCCATTCTTCTTCATCTCCTCCAGCTCCTTCTCCGTTTTCTCCTTCCTCTCTCCCCACCCTCCAAATCCTCTTGGTGAGGAGAGTGTAGGAAGATGAGGTTAAGAGGCAGGAAACAAAGAGATCATTGGAGGTCTCAGGAGCTGGCCACGAAAAGCTGTCGCAGGGATTCTTAGGTTAGAAGTGACAAGATTAAACTGCCATCTCAAAATGTATTTCTGGAAGAGCTACACATAGGAAACTGAAACAAAGCTATTTTAATAATCTAGGTGAGAGGGCTTGAAGACCTGAGTAATGGCAGTAGGAAGGAAAGGAGAGGAAAGTGTGGATTGAGAGTTATTTGGGAGGTTAAATCATTCTGGGACAGCTTTGTTCCCTGTATTCTGGTTTTCATTTCCACACGTCCATTAAGAGGTTGTCTTAATGGCAGGGAAGGGAAAATGCTCACTGATCTAATTAGGCTCGGAGGTAGCCGTACATCAGGAAGGAGGCGGAAGGGCAGCATTGCAGCTGCTTTTGGCCCTTGCATCTCTAAATTCCTTGCGATCACTTAAATCACCCTCATTCTCAGCCACTTGAAAGGGAATCTCAGAGAGAGTCCTTGAACTATCAAATCTTTTCTTCCTTTTCTGATTTTAAACCAACTCCTTCAACTACTACATTTCTGAGACAATTATCTCTTCACTACAATTTGTTAACTCACAATAACTTGAAGTACGTTACTTTTAAGCATCTCAAGTCGTTCCTCCAAGGCTGGTCCGTGTCTGCTCTTCCAGGGGTGTTGCGAGGCCCAGGCTCCTGGAGTGTTCTAGACTCCATGGATCAACTGCGTCACCTCCCTCACTTGCCGTCTCCTTCCCTTTGAAAACCCACGGCCTTGAAGACATGTTTGTTTTTCTTATTTCACGGTGGTTTTCAATGGCCCTTTTACTGATGACCTAACTAAAGATGGAATAATTTGTTCACACACACACACCAGCCCCTATCCATTCCCGCTAGAGGACTGAAGTCAAGAAAAAGAATGTTGTTACCTGACTTCCAATCTCCTAATGCATTTGTGACAGGCTTGGGTCACAGGAAGTTTTCCCTCTCCCCCACTAATTCCATTTCATGCTGCTTTCAGATCTAGCTAGTATTTCAGTTTTGTTCATTTTTCTTTTAGAGTATCAATAGCCATCTATGCATTTTGAAAATATTTTAATTCTGCCCACGTATGAGTTTCTGCATAATCTGTGAAGGCTGCTCCACATAAGCAAAGTATCACGGCTTCACACTTCACATAAAATGATGGGTTGTTGATTTAATTATCTGCAAAATATCTATGTATGTGAGCTCAGATGAAAATGAATAAATTATTGGCAAGATATTTTAACTTTTATCTGTAAAAATCACTGTATTTATATATGTTAAAAACAAAAACAACTACTCACATAACTTTCTTAAATATGACATGGTTTGAATTTTTTGATGTAGATATTGAAAGCATTCTAAGAATTCACAAGACTTCAGAATAAGCATTTAGAACACTGTGCTTGGGATGCCTGATTTTCAGTATTGGGCCCATAACAGCCTTTGAAAAACTCATATCTGAAGTACTTTCATCACTTGAAATCATAGAGTGGCTTTTCGAAACATTGCCTAAGGCCAAATTGAATAGATAGAGTATTTAGGATATATTTATACTTGACTCTTTTTTAGCAGGGAAGACAGAACAAATACTAGCAATATCACTATACCTGTTTATTTTTGTGCATTATGTGAGTCTGATGTTTCTTCCAATTTTAGGTCTGTCAGTTATGCAACCTATCATCTAATGGCTTTGACCAACTGCTATGTGCAAAATATTACACTAGACACAAGGCTAACTAGGTCTTAAAACAGAACCTCCCATTAGCTGCCTTCAGTCGCCTTCCTCCTGACAGTCTTGAGAGAACTTTTGTCTTATTTTCATTGTATGTGCAGCTGAATCTTCAGGTTGCAGAGAATCACAGATGTTTTTTAGGCTATGGAGTGTTTTACTTAAAAATGAAAAGGTAGTTGCTAACATCTCTCATAGACTGGTGGTGTCTGTAAAATTCCTTCTTATCATTCCTGTAGATGATTCAAAGTCAGGCCATTTGCCAGCCAACATTGTGACATCTTCAGTAACTCTTATTCTTAGGTTAAAAAAAAAAAAAAAAACCACCAAAGAGCTTGATTTGGGGACAGCCTGGGGAGAAATCTGCCCACTCTATTGGCTCCAAATGCGTGAAATCAACTCTTCATCTCCTTCATTTGATTAGATGCTTCAAATTTAAACAAAAGGAAGCAAAAATCCCATTAACTTGACACTTGTTTAAGACAAAAATAAGATTAGAAAAACAAGGGAAACCATTCTAAAAAGTCAGTTATAGAATTCAGAAAACTTAAGTGCTCTGAAGTCAGTAACCAATTACAGAAGAATTATAATTAGGTAGTTTAGAAAACTGCTTTTAATCCTTAGTTAAGTTTATTCAATAGTATTTGAAAATAAGATTTGTACTATATTATCTATCCTATATGGTAGCCATTAAATTAAATTAAATTAAATTAAAAACTCGGTTCTTCAATACCATTAGCCGCACTGCAAGTGCTCAATATCCATATGAGGCTGGTGGCTACTGTGTCGGACGGTGCAGCTATGGAGCAGCCCATCGTCCAATGGAGCAGCCCTATATTATAAGACACAGCTTAAGGCAAGACTCATGCTCAAAATCCTTAAGGGTATCTTTGGTTTTATGGGTGTTTTTTTTTCAGGTTTTCAAATGAGCTATGGCACTTGATGTTTTAAAATTCCACATAGTCTCCTTACCTTGACCCAAGCCAGATAGTGGGGGCTCTGGTTGTTACCCAATGTCAACCTCATGGTAAAGGTGTAGGAGTTATGATCAATAAGCATCAAATTACTACCTGACAGTAGGCTTGATTTAGTAACTTGTAAATTAAACTCTGTTATGGAAAAGATGTCAGGATGTGCCTCACCTAAAAACATTTGATGTATGTTATTCTGCATATCCAGCTATTTTTCCAGTCATCAAGAAGTGTCACTCAGTCTTGGTGATTAAATTCCCGCTATGAGAATATATCTAGCACCAGCTGAATCCTGTGGTTAGGGAGAGATAGGAGTTTTGTCTTTATTCATGTTGGTTCATTTCTAGCCATAACATTTTGCTAGGTGTAGACACAGATAAAGGAGCACTTTTAATTCAAATTTTATCTTGTTAATTCATTACCCTTTGCAGCAATAGCAAACTTATTTGCTATTGAATTATAAATCAAGGCCAAGTGCTGCATGGATGCCATGGCACAAAGATTCATTTAGTGTGCATACAACCTTGATGATCTACAAGGTGATTCATCACTTGTTATCTTGTCTTCCAACTGCGGAATTGGGTGCTGATGCATGCTAATGCACAAACGTCAATGCTGAGCATCGAGCCTGCAAAGTCTCGCAGTTCTAACTGATTCTCAATCCATTGGCTGAAGCGAATGCTGCCTTTCAGAATCAATTACCTACATATAGTGAATTAATCTGGGAAATATGAAGAACGGCTTGCCCTACCTCCCCTCTGCCTGTTGACAGTTTGCCTAACACTGTAATTTAGATGTGACTAGATAAGAGAGGCAGGAAATGTAAGATAAATGCTCGAGAAGAGAGCATTATAATTTTCAAAGTGCTTTGACATATAATACCTCATTTGATCTTCACATCATTTTGTATACAAGCAGGGGAGGTTTAGATGTTGCAATGAGGCAGCTCTCTTGAGAAGAATTGGTCATTTTTCCACCAGTGTCCCATTGGCTCTGTTCCTCTCCATGTGCCTCTGTTTTTAATTACGTGTGTACATGACCAGCTCTTTCACTGGGCACCACTATCCCCACATACTCAGAATCCCAGAATTCCCTACCTGAATGGCTTGTTCAACCTCTACTATGGATTCCTGCTCCTGAAGGTGGACTATGTCCCAGGGCACAGGTGGCCAAGTATGAGGGTGTGGACGAGTGGGCTGGGATGTCCACAAGGGAGTGGTGTGTGAGGCTCTTTGCAGGGGCTAAAGGAGTAGGGAATGGAAAAGAAGGGGGTTCCATCTACAGATATTAGGCATGGGCTTGTCCCTGACCCACATCCATGACATGGCAATGGTAATGTAATCATTGTTACAATCAAATCTCTTTTGGGAACTTCTGAAATGCCCTCCGGGAAGCAATGGCACTGCTATTTTAATAAGCAAGAACATTGAATTTCTTTTCTCATAGATAAACTTTCTCTGAAGATGACATAAAACCCCAGAGATGTTTTGTGCTATGACAACATCAGTAGAATAAAAACATCATTTTCAAAGGTGCTTACTTCGAAGAAAAACTTATTGATAAAACTCATAAGATCTGGTATGTTTGTTAAAAACAAACAACCAGTTTCAATAACTTTTTAACTAGAAAAGAAAAGTCAATATGATTGGCATTGGATTATAAAATTCTTATGGTGTAAGGTGATATGGTGTGAGATATTTGGTCAAGAGTCAGAAAAACCGTGCCCTAGTTCTAGCATTTCCATGGAACAGTTGAATTATTTAGGGCACAACCTCTTAGGATCTCATTTTTAATATCTGTTAAATGAAAAGTGTTGAACAAAATGCCCTCTAAGCTTTGTTCTATATTTGAAATTCCAGGATATATGCAAACCATGTTCTCTCCGTTAGATATATGACATAAAGTACCCATCAAATCGAAGAGTATCAATTATAAGATGCACCATTAATTTGTGTAAAAAGACACACTGCCTGTCATAATTCTAAAAGATATGAGTAAGAAGACTTTTAAGATTTAAAAATTTTAGAAGACTGTAAGTATTACAGTTTTGAGATGTGAAAACATAAAAAAGTGTGTCTTAGAATCTCTCATGTGTAGTAATTCTTGTCTTATTCATCTTAGCATTCTTCACAGAGTCTGGCAAAGTGCCTTCCATATCTACTCATTCATTTATTCATTCAACAGGTAAAAATAAATTTAGTGCCTAAACCCAAGTGTCCATCAATACATGAGTGGATTAATAAAATGTGGTATATGTATACCATGGAGTACTATTCAGCTTTAAGAAACAATGGTGATATAGCACCCCTTGTATACTCCTGGATAGAGCTAGAATGCATTCTACTAAGTGAAGTATCCCAAGAATGGAAAAACAAGCACCACATGTACTCACCATCAAGTTGGTATTAACTGATCAACACACAAGTGTACATATGAGAATAACATCTATTGGATGTCGGGCGGGGGGAGAGGGGAGGAGGGGACGAGTATTTGCATACACAAAAAGTGCAATGCACACCATCCAAGGGACGGACACGCTTGAAACTCGGACTTGGGGGGAGGGGGAGGCAAGGGCAATATGCGTAACCTAAACATCTGTACCCACATAATATGCTGAAACAAAAAATAAAAAAAAAAGAGGGAAACACACACACAAAAAAATTTAGCGCCTAGTCTATATCGGGCAATGCAATATGCATACATTAAAATGTACTGAATAAAGGAATTTTAGAAGTATATTTGCTTTTTGAAACATCAGTGTGCACATGAAGCTAGTCATGCTGATGAGAAATCAACTCAAGGAAATATTAATAGCAAGATGTTTTCTTCTGAGGACAGCAGAATCGCCAAAATGTCATCTCTAATATATACATTTGCTCCATAGAAATTTGTATTGAGAATGGAAGGCAGGTGAACAAGAATTCCCAGATCAGTTTCTTAGTCATCAAGAGACCCATATTACTCCTTCCACATATCTATGAAAATCTTGGTGGAAGAAGCACTTCTTTCTTCTATGACTGTGATGAAGATGCTCTTTCAACTGTCATTTCTTTTCCAATAGAAATAAGGCAAGCAATGAGTGTTCTATGAAACACTTTGATACTATAATCATATAAAATAATTTTGCATGATTTATTGTTAAATTGATTTATATACACTTAGGAAATCATCATATTATCCATCTGTATCTAATAGTACCTCAAGACATAATTAAGCCCTTAAAAGCCACATTATGTAAGAAATTATATTTCCCTGGTGAGGTCTCCCTCAGAGTCAGAAGCTTGAGTGCAACAGACAAGTGACAAATAAGGCTCATTTACTGCAATACCTTTATCTACAGGGGTTATTTTGTTGGGGACCTTAGGAAGACAGCAAAAGAATTATTAATAGTTGAAATGCTTAAACTCATTCTATATAATGAAGATCACATGCAACCTTACACAGTGATTTTAAGCCCAATTATATACAACAAATGATGTTTGGTCCCTCTTCAAGAAGGAACTGGCAAAAACTCTTAGGAATGACTAAGAGAACAGTTTCTGCTTTTGTTCTGTTCAGATTTCTCTTCTTGAGCTGTTCTTGCCTCATGGGATATTTGGGTATTTCTAATTTGTCTTTTCTTTCCAATCTCTGTTTAGTTTTAAGTGCAGTGTGGGATCACTTACATTTCCAAAGAGGCCCTTCTTCCCTCAACTGCCTAAGGCTGCTCATCCCGAGAATGGCTTCTCTCTGGGTTCGCAAGGCCCCATAGCTTCCTATTTCTCTTGGGTCCAAGCACATTTTGCTTTCTGATCAGCTGGATCTCTTATCCAAACTTGGATGAAGAGAGGACTTAGGATCAATTGAACAATCTGTCCCTGTGAGTCCTGCAGGGCTAATTGCCAATTGTCATGGGTCTCTATTCCTAAGGAATTTTTTTTTCTCCAAAGTCCAACATTTCACTGAAAATGTGGTTTCGCCTTCTTCTACTCTAATGGTCTATGGAAGTAACAGAGGAAGTGACTACTGCTATTACTGGAATTTCAGCCCATACTATGGTTGATATCTACAATTTATGTTGTGAACTATGCAAGCATCACTTTGAACTGTATCTGACACAGCTTGGTGGTCCAGATCATTACTTGCAAATCGATGATTCATAGAATCATATATCATCATGGCCACGCTCCAGAGAAGGAAATATGGGTTTTTGGTATTGTAGATATGACCCATCAACTTATTTGGTTGATGGTTATTTGGATGGTTATTTGGAAATTGTTGATGACCATTCTATCCAAACTTTGCTGCCTATTTTGCAACACATAGTTCAGCCTGGTTCTACCATTCACCACAATTCTTGGATTTCACGTAATAATATTCAGCCTCTCCTTGGTTTTCAACATCCTCAGGTTAACCATAATGATCCCAACTTCTGGTTCATGTCACTTTTTGATGTGCATACGCAAAACATTGAGTCCTTTTGGAACAAAGGTAAAGCAAAGTTCAAGACCATGAAAGGAGTTGGCCATAGTATGTGGACTCATGGCCACATTTATTGTTCTGATTGATTTGGAAATAATGCTTTCAATTCCTTTTTGCTGCATATGTCAGAACAATTTCCTGTTAACTAATAAGACATTTTGACTTTTTTGGTTTTAGTATGTTTTAGTACAAATGTCCAGAAATAAATTCTTCAATTAAGAGACATCTGAGGACATATTGTTCAGTTGATCCAGGAATTACATGCGCTGCTCTCTGGGAGTAAGTTGGGCAAAAACATGGCTGCCAGGACACTTCCTGAGTCACAGTTCAAAGGTCACTCCAGGTTATCTGGTCAGGGTTTTTAAGCTTTCACCCAATTATGCTGTGTGAGCTACACAAGGATAAAAGAGTTATCCACCTTTGTGTGAGCTACATAAGGATGAAAATTTATAGTTTACTAAATATGTTGCCTAGGGCCTATCAAATCTGAGCATTAGATAATAGAAACTTCACACACACACACACACACACACACACACACACACTCGCGCTCTCTCTCTCTCTCTCTTAAATCAGTCCCCACTTACATCATTTTGACCTGAGATAACCTTTCCAAGAACATCCATTGTAAGAGTATGAATGGTCTATATTGGTTTCTCCTAAAATGTCATTGAGAAATAGCTTCCCTAAAGAATCCTAATCCATATAACTACATTTTAAATATAAATTTCTCCTCAGTGGTCCTTTGGCCTTGGAGAAATTAGCACTGGCTATAAAGAGTACTTGAAAGAATTTCCTTGAGGGAAATTGGGATAGCAAGAGGGAAACAGATTTATACTTTTCTTTTAGTGGTAACAGGGACTTTATGTGATTTTGCATTATTAGGATCATTGAAGGGCAAGAATGTGAAATAAGTCCTCTCTGAATACAGTTCTTCATGTTTGCATAACATTTTCTGCTTTAATAAACCAATCACAAGAAAGAGGGCCCAAGTATATGTACTCTAGTGTTCTGAGTGTTTATTACAAGGGCTCTCCATTTTCTCTCCCCTCTCCAGAGAGCCAAAATACTACAGCGCCTACAATCTTTATGTACACAATCAAGTGTCTTCCTTCTCTGGACAGTTTCTGAAAATTCCTTTTGAAATTAATGACAAAAATGCCTAATTTCTTGGCAAATTCTATTTTGAAGCTACCCTTACAAACCATAGACTGCTCTAGAATCTTTGTATTTATTCAATCTGATGAGGAGATTCTTGGGAGTAGAATGTATTTGAGAATGTGAGTGTGTATCACGCAAGAAGATTCTTTAATAAGAAATTTTATCACAAACACTTTCCAAATGCATTTCAAATCTTATCGCAAACACTTTCCAAATGCATTTCAAATCTTCTCACAAACACTTTCCAAATGTATCTCAACTTGGACATAGTAGATTGGGTTTTGTATTTCTTGGCAATATGCCCAGTAGACATAATTGTTTTTTAAAAAAATGTAGGATTCAAAGAGACTTTGAGGAAGATCTTTGAACTAGGAACAAGATGGGCGTTCGATGCCCAGTGGATTCACATATAAACCTGGCAATTTTCTTGGTATCTATATTCATTAGAAGCTGTTATTAAACCAGATACCACCCTTTAATTCCCTCTGGTGGGGTGTGACAGGCAGAGGGACAGTGGAGTTTCATAACATAGTTTTTAAGCCTTGCCCTGCTGCATAATTCAAGTGGC
The DNA here is from genome assembly GCF_000956105.1 of Propithecus coquereli. NCBI lineage: Eukaryota > Metazoa > Chordata > Mammalia > Primates > Indriidae > Propithecus > Propithecus coquereli. The sequence continues at coordinate 3,799,834 of NW_012143856.1, read as the reverse complement.
ATTTTACAAAAGGGAATTAGGATAGTGACATAATTGGTCACTTATATCTAGACCAGGGTATTTTATTCACTTTTGGGCCTTAAACATTTTGCTTCTAGGGAAGGACATGTAAGGCTAATCAAAAACACCTGACAAGTGTCTAGCAAAGGCTCCTTCTCTGGAGAGAAAGAAAAGCCTAGAAGAAGATCTGAATGTTGGATGCCTCAACCCACTGCTGTCAACTTCTAAGAGGGGCAATACCTCTGGTCACAAGACCTTGGTACAAAATCTATCTGTTCAGTAGAAATGGACTCAGCACTTTTCTTACAGCATGTCTACCACGCCTTAAGAGCTCAGCCTTGATTTCACTGCGGGGGCAACAGAACTATTATCAAGAAGGCCGATGAGTTAGCCAAAGTGTTTCTGAGATGAGAGAGTGATGGGGGAACATAGCAACGCAATGGGAAGAAGAAGATGAAAAAAAGATGAAAAATTTATCTTCTGGAAGTGTAACTCTTCCCAGTTTTAACCAATTATAATAATTAAAGATGTTAAACATACTAGAAATGGGTTATGAATTATATGGGTAATAAGAACAATATCATCCAGTGGTCAGTAGGAAAAAAAATGACATAGTCCATTTAGGTTTTACTTCTAGGCTCTAACCCACTGTCTGAGAGAGTCTGAGTCAAGTGTCTTAACTTCTCTGGGGACCTCAGTTTCCCCATTTTTAAATGAGAACATTAACTCAAAGGTCTCATCCAGCATTAACACTCTATGTAACCAAAAAAAATGCAACAAATTGTATGTGATGGTTGGTTTTATATGGCAACTTTACAGAACCACAGGGTGTGCAGATATTTGTTTAAATATTATTTCCGGGTGTGTCTGTGGGGGTGTTTCCAATGAGATCAGCATTTGAATCTGTAGACTGAGTAAAGCGGATTGCCCTTCCTAACGTGGCTGGCCACCAGCCCATTAGCTGAGGGCCTGAATGGGACAGACTGGGGCATATGCCACAGCTCTCCTGTTCCTCAGGCCTGCGGACATGGACTGCAACCATTCCACCAGTCGACAGGTTACGGGACTTCTCAGCCTCCATAATCATGTGAACCAATTCCTTATCAAGATCTCTTTATATATCTCTCCTATTGGTTCTGTTTCTTTAGAAAACTCTGACTAATATATTATACATTTGGGAACAAAGATATTGCTCAAGTCTAGTCTTCTCTCCATTTTTACTGAACAC
>NW_012143856.1:3787755-3796501 GCF_000956105.1 Propithecus coquereli | reverse complement strand
TTCTTTCCATTCCCAAGGAGTGGGGGATATAAACCTTTATAAAATAAAAGACAATTATAAAAACATCCCTTTAGTAAAGGATATTTTATTAAATAAATAATTCCTTGATTTGGAATGCCCCCTCTCCACCACCCTGGTTTTTCTGGCTGATTGCTCTTGTTACTTCATGTGGAAGGGCCCAGTGTGCTTTAGGTTGGGGGAGCAGCCCATTTTGGGCTTACTCAGAAGGTACATGTCATAGAGCTGAGACAGTTTCACCAACAGCTTCATCTCCCTGTGCATCATTGCGTGAAATAACTCTGTAAAGTAGAACTGGCTGCAGGCATGGACGTAACCCCAGACACCAAAGGTATTGGGAGAATATATGCAAAGGGATGAGACCACATATTGCTCTGTCAATGTTCTAGCTCAAAACTATTTTCATTCAGGAGAAGAGTAAATTGCTTCTAAAGCTGGAATCCTCTCTTAGAAACTTTAGAATTGACTGAGCTTAATAAAAGATTATTTTTCACTCATGATAGTAGTTGTGTTTTTGATGTAAATCTTCCTGGGTCAAGTAATAATAATGCTATTTATTGGATATTGTCTATGTGGTAGCTTCTGTATTAGTCACTTTAATGCTGACATCATATTACTTGGCATATATTGAATGCTTGCTGTTTCCAATGCCCAAGTAATTCTCACAGCGGTGTTGTTAGGTTGGTGCTATTACTGTCACCCTCCTCCTTTGATAGTTGAGGGAACTAAGGCTTAGAGGGATTAAGTAACCTGTCAGAGATCATGCAGCTGGTAAATGGTTGAAAGGTGGGATTCCAACCCAGCTCCTCTAATCTTATTTCTAATTCAATCCTCACAGCAATCCTGTAAAGTAGTTATGGACATTTCCATTTTTCAGATAAGGAAACAGACTTGGAGGGGTGAAATAATCTGATGACGGTCATATAGCCAGCAAATGGCACAGACAGGCACGGAACCAGAATAGTCTAACTCATAAACCACGGCCTGTTTCACTGTGCCACGTGGACTAGCCATGGATTTAAAACATGTTTCAATGTAAAAAGGAAGGTACTTACTTATTTAAACTTTTAGAGACATTTATTTTGGTTTGCCGAACAACTTTCTTCCCTTGAATATTTGGTATTAGAGGAAAATGCTTGGTATCTGGAGAGTACCAAAAAACAAAATTTATGACATTTTAATTATTTCTTACAATGATCCATTTTCTTCTTCTTTTTTTGAATAAGTAATATTTAAATGAATTATTCTGCAACAAAGTTCATTTTAATACAATCCAATGAATGCTTTTTCAACACCTACCATTTGCAAGGCTCTGAGTTAGGCACGATGATAGCTGTAGAGGTGAGTACAACACAGTCTACCCTGGGGAACAAGGCAGAGCCCCAGGCACCACACAGTAGAGCGGACAAGCAAATAAGCAATAACAGAGTGTCGTACAGGTCGCAAGGAAGGAGAACAGTGCCACATGGAGAAGGTAGACACAGAGATGGGCCCTGAAGTTGGTGCTTTAGGTTGCTCAGGCTGCCACAACAAAGTATCACAGATTGCCTGGCTTGAACAACAGAAATTTATTTTCTCACAGACCTGAAAGACAGAAGTCCAAGATCAAGGCGTCAGCAGGTTTGGTTTCTTCTGAGGCCTCTCTCCTTGGCTTGCAGTTGGCTGCCTTCTTGCTGTGTACACATATGGCCATCCCTCACTCTGTGTGTTGTCTGTTTTGTAATCTCTTCTTGTGAGGACACCAGTAGTATTAGATTAGGGCCCACCCTAATAATCCCATTTTAACTTAATTACTTCTTTTAAGGCCCCATCTCCAAATATAGTCACATTCTAAGATACTGAGGATTAAGACTTCAACAGAGGAACAAAATTCAGCCCATAACAGGTGGATAAAGTATCAAGAGAGGGAGAGTCTAGGCAGAAGAAAAAACATAAGACAAGGTTGTGAAGGGAACAGTGTGAAATGTATTTGCGGGAGAAATGAAGTAATCCCACATAATGGAGAAAAGAATATACTTAAGGAAATCCTGAATGCCAGGGTGAAGAGTTGATGTTCACATTGGTGGGCAATGGAGTGATTTGAAATTCTCTGGCAGTGGAGCAATTTGATAAAGCTCTTCTTGGGAACTACAGCCAAGCAGTAATGTGTTGGGTTGGCTAGAAAGAATACAGAGAGGAGGCAAGGACGCCATCTTGGAGGTTTGTCCAGGGGTCCAGTCATGAAGAGATGAGGCCGTGAATGAGGGAGCTAATAAAGGTGGTAGGTACATAAAAACAGTGGGCCAGGGAGACACCACAGAGGTTTAATTCCCTAAACTTGGTGACTGGCTGTGGAGGAAGAAATGAAAGGAAGAGTCGAAGATGGCTTCAAGGCTTTGTGAGTCAATGGATGGTCTTGTCACTAACTGAAAGAGGAAAGGCCATGAGGGGATTGGGGGTGGGAACCTGCAGCCTTGGGTACACATGTGGCCTTCTGGATCCTTGAGTGGGGCCTTTTGGCTGAATCCAAATTTTACAGAACAAATCCTTTTAATAAAGGGATTTGTTCTATGAAGATTGGATGTGGCCGAGGGGCTGCACTTGGGGATCTGGAGGGCCACATGGGGCCTTGAGGACACAGGTTCCCTACCTTAATGGGGGTGGGACTACAGTTTATTTGTATTCCTTCTTTTTTACTTTTTTGGGTATTATTCAAAATGCAACATTATTAATTTTATCATTGTATTAGTATGAGGTGGGCTGTCCAAGTTTCTTAAGTCCTATATAAGATGTGTTGAAAATCTCTATTCCCTCACTCATGGCAAATCCAATACCCACCACAAGACATCTAAGACTCTAGGAGCCTCTCACTAAGTTAGTTTAGTTGGTGGATTATCTGAAATCTCACAGGTGCTGCCCCTATTGTACACTTCACTTATCTGGATGTTGAATCAGCATTTTCCTTATTTTGGAAAGGAGGGTTCACAAAGCAGACTCATGAAAGTCCCTAGCTAATACCAAAAATTATTAAAGATCAGGAGAGGTTGAGGGGCTTTACATTGCAGATGTGCGAATAACCTAACATTGACCTAGGGACATCCCTCTTTTAAAAGAGTCCCTCAGCCATTTCTGCCAGCTCAGACTAAGTTCATGGCACTCATCTCTACTTCTTTTCTGGGGTACACTTGTCCTCCACCCTCACTTCCCAAATTACTACCATTTTATTAAGAAAATAAGTTTAGTCTTCCTTACATTCTGCCACCTCTTTCCAGATTTTTCCCTGGGTCTTACTTCTTTACCCAAGTTGCCCAGTAAGGTATCTTCTTAAACTAAGACAATTTCATCTTTAAGAAGAATTTTAGTTCCAGACTTTAATATGATTTTTGTACCCTGCATAATTTATTTAAAGAATACTTTTCAACTAACTAAATATTGGAAGTCATGGAGAGAGATAAGACCATTTGAGAAGAGTATACAAAAAGAGCAAAAAGAGATGACACCTTGCGGAATGCCTGCAGTGAGGGGTGGAGTGGGGGGTAGAGCACCCAAGGAGGGGGACAAGGGCACACAGGGCAAGAGGATCAGGAGAGTAAGTTACCAAACTGATGGAGGCAAGGGCTTTGGGAAGGGATGGGATTTACGTCTCGAGGGACAGAGTTCCAGAGGACGAAGATGGGAATAAAGTCATTAAGCCATGGGATTCAGGACAGTGGTGCTATTAGGGCCCAGATCCAGGGCCCCTGTTGGGATTGTCACACTCACTGGAGGGCCTACTACTGCCTTAAAGAACAAGGACACTCCAGAAATCCCAAACTAACCAGTTAAGACAGTGGCAGTGTATGGTGGGTGCGCCCCCAGAGAACCCCTTATGTTGACTTTGATTTGGCTGAGAAAGTGCCTAGCTGACCCTGGGGACTCACCTAATGGCCAGCCCCTGGCATATTGACTATTTTAAATTAAAGATGCTTGAAAAACAGCAGGTGCAAGAAGATCACGCTTCTTAAAAATAGGAGATGAAATCCCCACGTGAAGGATGTTCTCCCTATACCAAAAGTAAAGTGTCATTCTTATCAAGGACGGGAAGTTGAGGCAGAGAGAAATCTGTACAAACCTTGTTAAACTAACCCAGTTGACTACCCCAGCTCAAGCCCCTTTGCCTTTTCACATTTTCACATCTCTTTTTCCTCTTAACCATTGCAAAGCCCGATCTCTCTCACCTTAGCCTTGCCTCCTGTTACTCCATCATCCATAGTGAAGCCAATGGTTTCAAACGCCAATCAAATCTCATCGCTCCTTACTTAAAATCCTCAGCGCCTTATAGCTTTAGGTCTCGATTCTTCAGCACAGTGTATTTCCCCTTCATCGGGCCCCAATTTACAGCTTAATTTCTCACCAGTTTCATTCCTTTGCTCTTCACAAGCTCGTGCTGAACCAGATGGCATTTCTTAAATGCACCATTCATTCTTTCTTTGCGTCATCTTCATGTCCTTTCACGCACTGTTCCCTCTGAGAGAATTCGCCCATCCTCTTGGTGAATTTCTATGAATACTTCAGGCATCTATCTCAAGGAGATTACCGACTTAGATGAGTCTTTTCCTGACTTCCCTAGATAAATTTATGTTCAGGGCATTCTTTAGTCTACTTTTTAGTGGTTTATCTCATTGCGGGATTTTTTTTCTGATTATAAATGTCATCATTCTAGAAAAATTTGGAAAATATAGAAAAATAAAAAATAAAAATCCCCTATAATTCATTCACCCAGAAATAACTTACTATTACCATTTTAGTGGATTTCCTTTTAGTATATGTATCATAAACATATGCATATATTTATAAATCAATATCATACTATCTATATTGTTCTATAACCTGATTTTTTCAGGAAAAAATTTCATGTTATTAAATATTTTCTTGATTTTTTTATTTAAAAGATTTATTCTTATCTTCTAATTTCAAAAGAAATACATGATCATGTAAATAAAAATTCAAACAGTACAAAAATGTACAATTTAGAAAAGGAAAGTCCTTCATAATCCTATCATAAGCTTTAAATAGTTTGTGGTATACTCTTTCAGATTTTCCTACGCTTCTACTAATTTAAATATACATTTAAAAATTTATATCATGTGATAATATGCTTCATGCTGTTCTGAAATTTTCTTTTTAAAAAATATTTAACAACATATGTTTGCAAATGTGAAAAATAAACTTCAGTGGCGTTTCATTTGTAATTATCATTTTGCATTTTTCTTTTCTGCTACCCCCGAGGCCCTGGAAGACAAGCTGTTTTCCTGCAAGTGAACTTGATTTATTATTTTCAGAGTAATTTGGGAGAATAACAGATGGAGACTTGGGCCTACTTCTCTACAGAGAACTCCTTGCCCACAGGAGAGGCTGAGTCCTGGTGGGCCCTGGGGACTGACCACGCTTTGGCAGGTGGAGGCCCCTTCCAGCTGTTGCTAGAGTTGACCAACAAGTGCCCTCCTTGGATCTGGAACTTACCTTGTTCCGAGACAGGTTCCCTACCCCCAAATCCTAGGATACACTTCTCTCGCTCTCTAAAAGTGTTGGTGGTACTTTTGTCCATGTGAGTGTCCTTGTTCCATTACTTACTTTACCTGATGCATCCTCATCCTTGGTTCTGACTAGGAGCTGTGAACTCATGATCCTTTTTGGTTGAATGGAATTGCTGGAGCTCAGCTGATGGGATCACAGGGCTAAGGAGTTAGTAGCTATCTGAATTCCTATGTAGTCCAGTTAACCTGTCCTATGATGAGAGCTGCTGCCTGACTCAGGCAGCCACCTCAAGAGACACTAGTTTTCCTGCATCCCAGAGAGAGGATGCATGAGTAAGCAGCCATACATCCGCACCACCAGAAGAAACAGCAGATGGTCAGCGAGGGGCTCTGTGTTCCTCTACAAAGGACAGACGGCTGTTGTTATGGTCGGCATGTGCCATGTCACTCACCAAACCCAGTATTCACCAAGAGGGTGTTGGGCGAGGGGTGCTGGGACTGGTGCTCCTGGATGGGGACATCACAAAATGCTTCTTGCTCCTTCTAATCTTTTGTGTTCCCTATTCTGTGTCTTTCTACCATTCAAATCTCTAATATGTCCATAATATGACAGTGTGGTTAAATGGATGTCGTCATGAAATTCAGGGAAAGAAAAGCTTACTGTTTCCTAGCACTTGTTAGTTAAAATTTCACAATGGTACATGCTTTATGCTTTTCAGGGACGGGTTAGGAAACGTCTGACTCTAAAATGTATAGATAATATGGGACCTTTAGTGGACAGAGCGAACATGTGCTGAGCTCACTTTGTTGGGATGGCGGGGCACTGTTACGTGCTTTTACAGTAGAAATCACCAGTCAGATCTCTTCTGGATTCTGATAATGCTGAATTAAAGATCCTTTTTAACAGGTATAGCATTTGACCAAATATTAAACCAAAAGCAATTATTAAAACTAAAACAATTAATGATTTTAAAATGTTAATTTCAGAAACATATGTACAAACATATTCAAGAAGTTCAACTGTAATTAGTATCTGAGTTGTGTTGATCAACGAACAGCTTCGGTCTGAGAAGTTCTGTGAAGTTCATAGTGTCACCTTCCTTATGTTGGCTTTTGCTGGTTTTCCCAGGCAACTTCCTAGAGTATTTGAAAGTCCCTTTTCCTTCTATTTCCTCCCCCAGTGCTCAGGTCTCCAACCCTTGCAGAGCTGTAAACTATTTGCAATTGCCATTCTGTTCCTTCCTTACCACTAGGACCAGTGGACTGTGATTTTTTTTTCTTATTCTGTGTTAAACATAAAAATCTTAGCTCTAAATATAATTTTATCCTTCATTTATAGAAGTTACTGTGTTCTCATGACAGTTCAAAGACATAAGAAGCTTCAAAAAGTAGAAAGAACAGGATCAATTTGGGCCATTTCTAAACTCAGCCACTTAAAAAGTACAAACACGACTTAAAAAAAGTAAACAGCTGGTATTCTTCTGATAATTAGGTATCTTCCGGCTTATTGTGAGGCTGAGGGAAAATCACTAAACCTCCCTGAGCCTGGTTCCTCTACAAAATGAGGACAATAGCATCAGCCCTGCTGACTTCACAAGGCTGTCATGAGGGCCAAATAAGTGATGTCTAGAAAATAGGAAAGCACTTTAAGATGGTTTTTAATAATGAAAATGCAAGTAGACAGGCAATATAAAGGCATGCCTCCTCCAAAATGCAGGTGCAGATGCTCACAATTTGAGGATTTCTGCCCTTGCTGGAGATTTTGTACAAATAAACAAATACCAACTGGTTAGATTACAGAGGAGAAGCCTCAGAACATCAGATCAAGAACATGCAGGAAAGGCCTCAGGGCAGCAGCTGGTCAAGCAAGAGTCTGTTTTGCCCAGGCAGCAGCCTTGCCAGAGTTTTGTGGTTTTCAAATGTCAGCACCTTAGGATTTTGTGATCTGTCACCAGGAAACCTACTTAGTCCTTCAGTCCTGGCAAAGAAACTAAACTGACCTCCCATCTCTGAGGCCAACTTGCTTTATAAACCAAGCACTGTGTCCCTGCCTCGGGGCTTAAGTTTCATTTGAAAATGACTTCACACAAAGGAATGCTTCCTTGCATGGACTTTTAAAATGCTCTCTCATTTTTTGCTCTTCAAATTGGCTGTTCGTCTCAGTAAAGCTTATATGCAACTCCCATGTTTCTCATGAATCCAATTTAGAGACATGTAATGTAATTCTTTTAAGTGAGGAAAAGGTCTTGGGGAGGCTCAGTCACAGGTTGACAACAAAATGTGCCCAGACTCTTAAAGCCAATTTGATTTAATGGAAATGATTTTAAACATGCTTTTAAAAATGTCTTCGTAGTCCCTCAAACATAAACCTAAATGAAGAGCTGCCGGCAGTTAACATGTGCTCTTGATGCATTTTTTCCCTCTGAATATACACTTGTTAACCCTGCCTCATTTAATGCTATCTCCATGGACAAAAACAGCCAAAGGCAAAATCCCAGGTACTCGCTGAGGCCAAGCCTCACAAACAAGAGGCTAAATTTGATGTGAAGGAAAAGAACTCTGACTCTCCAAATGTCTTTCTCTCCATCCAGTTGGCTAATATCTGAAGTTTTACAGTTAGAAAGTCCTTTCTTTTGAATGTCTCTCTCTTTCTCTCTTCTCAATTCCCGTTTGCTTTTGGTCACTATAGATTAGTTTGAATTTCCTAAAATGTTATATAAATGAAATCATACAGTGTATACTCTTTTTTTGGTCTGGCTTCTTCGACTCAGCTTAATAATTTTGAGATTCATCCATGTTGTTTTGTGTAGTATGAGTTCATTCTTTTTATTGTAGAGTTATACTCCATTGTATGGATCTATTGCAGTTTGTTTATTCACCTGGTGATGGATATTGGGTAGTTTCAAGTTGCCATTAATATTCTTGCCCAACTCTGAGGATTTTCCTGAGACCTTCCTGTTAGTAATTTCTAATTTAATTCCAATGGCAGTAGAGACCATATTTTGTATGATTGGAATTTTTTATAGTTTATTGAGATATTTTTATAGCTCAGAATATGATCTATTTTGGTAAATGTTCCATAAGTACTTGAAAAAAAAATGTGTGCTCTTTTGTTGGGTAGTTTTCTACAAATGCCAATTATATTAATAAAAAGTTAGTTGATAGCGCTGTTCAAGTCTTCTATATCATTATTGGTTTTGTTTCTTTGTTTTATTGTTAGAAGAGGGTGTTAA
>NW_012143856.1:3773896-3774265 GCF_000956105.1 Propithecus coquereli | reverse complement strand
TATATCTTGTGTGAGTTTTGGAAGATTATGTCTTTCAAGAAATTTGTCCATTTCATCTAGGTTATCAAATTTTTGGAATATAGAACAGAAGTCCCTCTTATCCTTAGGGGATATGTTCCAAGACCCCCAGTCGATGCCTGAAACTACAGATAATACTGAACCCAATTGCCATCAGTTGGAACACATTTCTATTCATGACTTCACTCATATATTTAATGCCTTTTTCATCTTAAGTGCTTATTATTCACTATGGCTGTAACTTTTGCAGTTTAAAGTGCAAAAGCAAAACTAGGATGATTTCTTTTTCCTTCTTCACAATTTCATGGATAGAAGATTTGTTTTATAGTAAGATTTTACTATAAATCTTAG
>NW_012143856.1:3754678-3772226 GCF_000956105.1 Propithecus coquereli | reverse complement strand
CCACTACAATGGCAGAGTTGAGTAGTTGTGACAGAGACTGTATGGTGCACAAGTCTGAAAATGTTTGCTCTCTGGCCCTTTTTAGAAAGAGTTTGCTAATCCCTGCTCCAGAAGAATTTAGATTGCGTAGAAATGTTATTCATCTCTTGACGGTCTAGAAGAACTTACTCCTGAAACGAGATTTAGAGTAAGATAGCACTGAGTTTAAAACTCAGCTCCAGCCCACATTACCAATGGTGCGCTCTTGGGCAACTTACATAATCTTCCTCAACTACCAAATGTGAATAGTAATATTAATAATAATACTTGCTTAGAATAATAATATAAGGATGAAATATGTTAATGCATATTTAAGGTGGCAGAACACTAGGGACTCATAAATTCTTAACAAGTACAGTTATTATTATTTTATTCTCGGGAGAGTCTTTTGATATTGCCTTCAAATCATGGTTTGTTTTCTGCAGTACCTAAAAGTCATTTGCTGCCAATGATATAGTCTTAAATTCAGTAATTTTTTCATCTGAAAGTATTTTTTCCAAACCAGATTCTTTCTGTTTATTAGATACAATGCCTTTCAAGTCTTACTGAAATAATAAAGATTTTCTAAAGTTTACTCTCTATCTTTTCAGCAAGTCTCTTTCATAGGAAGACTTGCTTTGATTCTTCAGATTCTTTCTTCTCAACTTCTGTGATTCCTCACATATTCAATGATTGTTTTCCATTCATGCTTTCAGGGAGACCTCTTTTTGATCATTGCAGTGATTGCAGATAGGTCCACACTGTGCTTAGTTGGTTCTTTCTCCAATGTTGCAGGTCTGGGCAAGGGTGAAAGGAAGAGCTTAACATAGAATCCAAGATGTCAGTGGGAGTAGGAAGAAACCATTGTTTATTTAAGCGATAAGACTGAATGATTCACTTGTCCAAACACGTTTATTTTCTATGATTAATTTGTTCATAAGTTAGCTGAGCACTATCTTCTTTCCAATCATCCCCTTTACTGTGATATTAGGAGTCACCCACTCACAGGCAGTGCTCTCCTACTGAGTGGTGCTTGTCTTCCCTTGTCTATAGCTCCTGCCACTTGTAGAGGTTTGGCTCAGGTCCCATCCACTTACTTCCCAGGTGGGAAATTCCCTTTTAGGTCAGGACTCAGGGTTTGGCAGGCTCCTTTTAAAATATGGCCTTGAATATATTATACCTTACAAGTGTTCTGAAAGTTACCACCATATAGAAGACACACTTACCTCTGTACAGAACTGACATAAATTCTCCACCTCTGTTCATTTGAGTGGAAATAAGAGGCAAGCTAAGTTGGGCAGCTGGGTTGATTGCCTTGAAACTATTGATTTCCTTAGGTTTTTAAATTGTGGTATTCAGACAAAAGAGAAAACATTTCAGTGAAATAGCCAATATGTACAGCACCAAAATTATACATCTCTTAAATGTCTACAAAATTGGTAATTATATATTTAAGTGAGTTTTGTAAATTGCTTGAAAAGATAATTTAAAAAAGACTTCTTATTCTTCTCTTTGCCAACTCTGGGCAAGACAAGGGATTCTTAGAAATAACATTTTCAAGAAGAGGGCAAAATTCCAAGGCTCATTTCTTGAGCTTAATTTTTGTAGATTGAGCTATACTAATTTTATATCTGTGTCCATCATTCAGTTACTCATATAATAAAAATACATTAAAAATCCACTTTGGTATAGATTGTTGGTTACTGTATTTTAATTTGAGCCAAAATACTTTGTAGATTGAATTTCACCTGCAATTATTCCACTACTCCACTTTGCTTTGCATGTATAAAGCAAGCCAGTGGAAGCTTCCAGTGTAATAGAATCTGATGGTGTTAATAAATGCATGAAAAATGTGAGAGTGAATAACAGGAGCACCTGGCATGGGACAAAGCATCCTTGTTAGTACTGAGGTAAACTCAGAGTCATCATCATCTCTCTCCCCCGCTTACATGTTGGTTGTCAAGTCCAATTGATTCTAACACCTTTCTCCCCAAACTACCCGCTCCTTCCTCTGCACTTAGACACCATCTCTTGCCCCTGAATTCAGTGGCCTCTGAAGAAGTCCATTAACTTTTAGATTCAGCTTTCCTCTAAGCCCCATCCCCTGCATTATCTATTCTACATTGTCTTTCTAAAATACGGATCTGATTTTGTCACTCCCCTGACTAAATGCTTTAATGCTTTTAAGGGTGAGACATGACATCTTTACCATTGCAGAAAGTGGTCCCAGCCATCTTTGCCATATGGAACTTACCCAGGCCCTGTGATCCAGCCACAGTGAACATCCCATTGTTCCTAGCACACACCATGCTCTTTCATGCCTTCCTGTACTTGTGTGTGCTGTTTTATTTGCCAGGAGCACCTTCTCCCCTTTACCACCTTGCCTCGCTCCATCTTATCCCATTCCTCCTACAAGAATCAGGTAAAATGTCACCCAGCCTGTTTGGGGAGTTCTTTGCTCTCATGTTTTTGGCTTCTGGAGCATTTGCATGTATCTTTATTTTGTGATGGTTGCTTGCCTGGCATTCATTCCTGCTTTCTTTGACTAACAGCTTTCAGATAGTCCCTTGTGGATCTGTCCCTCCTCCATTGTCAGGTGTTGGGACTAGATTGGCCCCACACTCAACTCAAATGATGGCTCTCATTGACTTCAGTTGAACAGAATATCCCATTTTCCTGGCTCTAGTGATTGACTGAGGGTGAGTTATGCCTATCCTATCAGAGTGAATCCACAACTTTACTGTGATTGTGACACAAAGACGTTGTTAGTCTTCTGGGTTTGCTGGTGTGATGGTGTGAGGCTTAGATTTCTATAACCATCCTTCTACAAAGAGAACCTTCCCGAGGATGCAAACAAGCGCTATGAGGAGGAAGAGCTGACAGCAGGAGTCCAGAAACATTGGTGAGCTCCCAAATCAGGACAAGGCTGAAACTAGTTCTACCTTCTGGACTATTTTTCATGAGCCAAAACCAGACAAAAACTAACTAAAACTAATAATTACCCTTTTTTTTTGATAAACCAACATAAGTAAAGTTTATTTACATTTATCTTTGCATCTCAGTATATTACAGGCTACTAGGGACATAGCAGTTGTTCAATAAATGCTTGTGAAAAGATGAGAAGGAAGGAGAATTGTAGTTTCTCCTAAGTATCTTATGCTTGGCTATGTCAGTAGCAAAGCTATGCTCTGATATTTTCAGATTTCAATCCTTTTTGTATTTTATTTCTTGGACAGAGTATGGAAAAATGTGTCAGTAAAAACGAAGGACTTACACAAGAAAACAACCAGGAATTTACATTTCTCATTGATTTTTTAAAAGGAGCATATCAGAGAATTTACAGGACCTGACGTTACCTGTTCCTGGAAGGCCCTGGAGATTGAGGAATTCAAACCGAATTTGCAGCTATTTTAGGTGAAATCAAGTGTTAAGTTTAATTTTTTTTAATAAGACTTTATATTTTGTGCCAGTTTGTCCAGATGCACTCGCTCTGCTTCTCCACCCTGTTCCCCGCCCATGCAGGAGGCAGACCTGTGTGGCCTACGTCAGCGAGAGCCCTTCTCATTTGGTTTGGCCAATGGGAAGTCCTGGCAGGCAGGGGTTGGGGGAATGGGTGGGGAGGAGGAAAATGAGGTTGGGGTATTTATGTTCCTGATACTTTCCTTGCAGAGGATCACCTAAGGCTGACTGTGTCTCTTGACCAGAAGTTGTTAGTTCCTGGCGGTGGGCTCCTGGCAGCCTTCTCTGCCCGGCTCTCTCCACCCCGGTTCTGGCAGCCACTCCCTCCTCTCTGTTGCTACTCACTCTTGGTTACCACAGAGTCCTGTATAATTCTTCCTCACCTTTGCAAATAAACCTGTTTGAACTGCCTAATTTGAGTGTGCCATCTGTTTTCTGTTGGGAACCCAAGTGATACAAAGATATTTAAGAAATAAAAAAATTAAACATGAATGATATAAATTTAATGCGCTTTTATTCTGCTATGTGAAATATTATCTTTTAAGACTGGTGGAAGGATAGAATCCATGTTAGCTGTGCCCACTGGAAAATGACTAAAAAGACAAATCAAGGAAGGGAAATGCTAGAGGGCTTTTTGGTTTTACTCAAGCAGGTCTTCTTACTGCACAGCCTCAGGGGTGCCATTCATGGGATAATTCAGGCTACCTTTGGGAAAGTTTGACAACCAGAACCATTTCTGCTTAGTAGGAAGAGAATGAGAGGAAATCAGGTACTTTTATTTAGTTGAAATGAGGTTAAAACTGGTACTAAGAAGAGCCACAAAGAGAAAAAGAATTCCCCAAACAACTTAGCTTCTTTTGGCTTTGGATTTTGCTTCTTTAGTGTACGAGTTTCAAAAATAATACAGAACAAGAGTTGTATATCAAGGTAAGGAGGGCTAGTTAGCTTTGCCTTGGGGGTTTTGCTTAGGTTAGAATACATACAATTTTTTTCTGGTATCAGTTGGCAAATCTGCCAGCTTCCTCCGACTCGCTGTGCTAAATCCTGGTCTAGTTCTTTGGTCAGGGTGGGGGGTGTCCCCTCCTCCACTCCAAGTTTGGGAAATGGGTTCATCCCATGGTGTCCCACTCCCAAGGGTTGCCTCTGGTCCTACTTGGCCTTTGTAACGGTTGCGTTCTCTGAGAAGTGTTTCTAACTCCCCTCCTGATGTCTCCCCTTCTTTTTTCCGCCCTTCCTCTTTCCCCGCCATGCTTCCCATCCTGTGATGAGGGCTGCGCCTTTATCTCAGCCTGGCTTTCTCTGAAGTGCAGCTGTAGCAATGTGGAGTTAAAAATAACGATGTCTTGTGAGACTTGGAAGGAGGATGGGAGGGGGAACAGGAAGCACGTTCATTAAGAGCTTTTAAATTTCCGAATGCCCCTTCTGAGTCATTAACAGGCTTGGCTAAGAACATCTTTGACAACGTGAAGGGGGAGACAGCTGTTTCTGTGTTGCAGTCTGAGTGTACTGTGAGGGTTTATGTTAATGGGAAGAGAAAAAAACACTTGCCCATGCTGCTGATGAGCTGAATTCCGTGCTGTGAGCAACCAGAACAAACTGTTAATTCCAGTGTAAGTCAGCTGTCCGAGGAGCCTGCGTCCTGACCGCCTGCCCTGGTGCCACAGTGGTCCCTAATTAGCCAGCACTCTTACTGTGCAGGGACATGCTCTGTACACAGGACAAGCCAAAGTTTCTATCTTCAAATCTCATTTGTACCAATTGGAAGTGACAGACTAAATGAAAAATCTCAGGTATGGGATATTTATTCAGGGGTATGGTTTTCAAGAATACTTAGTAACAGAAATTCATAACAGACAGGTGTTCTTCTAGCCTTGCTTTAATGTATAACAATCTACAGTTATTCATATGTTCAGTGCTAAAAGAGGAGTAAGATTCTATGTTTTTTAAACTTAAATTTTTTTAAAGAAACAGTCAAGTGGATAAGTGAATTTGTATACAATTACATTTAAAGATGATAAGTGCCTTAATGAGAGTGTGTATGGTATTAATGATGCACAGAGAAGACATAATCTGGTTTGGTGGAAAGAGGGACAAGAGCTCAGGAAGGCTTCTGGAAGGAATATGGGAGTTGAATTGGAGTTGGATTGGGATGGATTCTAGGCAGAGCAAATAGCATGTGCAAAGGTACTGTGGCAGGAAAATAGACTGCACTTATGTTGATAGGTATTTTGTTTCGAGTTTATTCAAAATGGTGGAGATTGCTTTCCTTTGAGGGGAGGATTCTGAAAGTGCTCCTGTCTATGTAAAATGCTTACATTAATTAATAAGCCAACACCCAGGTCAACGAACCTTAGTATAAGAGCAGAATCCTCTGAGAAAAAAAAAGAAAAGATTGTCCAAATAGTTCCTGAATATCAATGGCAAGTGTTATGGTTTTTTATTTTAGACTAAATATAGACTTCATGCATTTCAGTTCACGCAGACACATACTTTCTGGAATCTGGGTGTATAAACATTCCATACCAGGTCATATATGTGAAATGAGCACAAAATGTCTGGAAACTTCCATCATAGCACAGCGGCAGAAGGAAGCATGTTGTGTGGGGCTTTACAAACATGCTCATTATTAATGTCTCTGCAAGTCTGCTAAATTCATTTCAAAGAATTTATTCTCTTAAACAGATTAAACACCTTCAGCATCTTGCTCATACTGCTCATTGCATAGTAAACCTTATTCAAGAATGGCAGAAAGATGTGCTTAAAGCAAGTGATGGGAATCAAAACGAGCTAATTTCACACCAGTAGACTCTTTATTCACATTGGAGAAAATTTCTTGAAAAAGAATCTTAAAAATGGTACTTTGTTGTTATTTCTTTAAAACTGCTAAATTGTTGATGTATCATGTCAATTTCCCCTCCTCTCTGCAGGACGTCTACAGCGGTCTGCAAGCGTCCCTGTCCCTGTGCTCACCAAGCACCCTGTGAGCTTGCGCTGGGCTGCTGGCTCAGAATGGAACAGGCACAGGCTGGGCCGGTTGTGAGCGAGGGCTGCTGCTCTACAGTGGCGGCTTGCTGTCCAGAAATGCCCCTGCTTTCCCTGGCTTTGTCTGAGAACTTGGTCCTGCTCTGTGGACCTTCGTTTTACTTTGTGTACATTTCACTTTTTCTGGAGCAAAAACTTTTCCTGGTCAAGGACAGAATCTAAGCTAGATCTGAATGTACCCAGAGCTCATCCTTAGTTTTCACGTTGTCCTGGATTATCCTCTTGGATTGCATTTGTGATACAGAAAATTTGGTGATTATCCACAGGTTCCGTCTGTGCTTTCTGGAGGTCAGAGGGCTAGAGGAAACGGAGGTTGTTTCCCCGGCTTGCACTAGAGAAAACAGGCAGCTACAATGCCTTATGGTCACAAAACACTCACATCATCAATTCATCCCCTCACAAGAAAGGCAGTTACTGATCGCCATGATGTGCCCGGCAGCATGCTGAGAACAGCCACGCCAGCTTCAGTGGCACCCGCCCGCCACCAAACCGAGTCCAGGGACTCCGGAAATCACAGGAGTAAGCGCGGGGCTGAGACCGGAAGCCTGTCTTCTGATCCTGCACCCTGTGCTTTATCTGCGCCCCCCAGGGCCCCTGTGGGTGGGCCGTGGACGGGCCGGCAGGTGCCTGCATCCGGAACCTGCTCTTCAGTCTCTCTTGGCTGCATGCTGCCCTTCTGGAAACTTCCCCTCCATTTTTGAATTCCCTTTATTCTTCACCTGCTCAAAGAGGACATGGGGTGGAAAAACGAGTGGATGGGTGCCTCAAAGTATGATTTTCCACAGGGTTTGGTCCGGGAAGCAGGGTTGAACAAATGCAAAAGTAGAGATTTCAAAGATTTAAAAAAAAGAGAGAGAAAAGTTCCTTTGTGAATGATAATTAAATCCAAGTGCTCAGGCTGTATTCGATGTCAAACAGAGAAGATTTGAGATGGTTCTCAGTGTGAGTGTGGGCAGTGAGAAAGGGGTTGCACTGGAGTGTAGCTCTCGTCCGTGCTGAGAGAACAGTACAGATGAGTCAGGAATAAGAATCAAATTATGGTGGCTGAAATAATACCTTTTAATACCGTATTCTAGGAATTACAAATCAAAGGAGGAGAGCAAGGAAAAGAGTCATAAAATGAATTACTGATTAGAAACTGCCTTCAGGGTTTGCTTTCTCCCTGATGCTTTCCAGTAAATTATTACTTTCTAATTTGTTGACTAATTATTTTTAAACATATGGTCAATGCAATGGGTTGGATTTCTGGGTAATCAGCAGTGGCTTCTTCTGGATAGTGCCAAAACGTGCAGATACCTTTCAGCCCTAACGTAATTGACTCAATTCTACAATCACTCCCTCAGCTTAACAACCCCAGGTGCTACGCCAGTGCCCACACACAGGATGATCAACCAAGCAGTACCGTGGAAAAGGCATTCAGAGGGCAGTGTGCCCCAGGATGATGGAAATAGATGATGCAGTAATGGGAAAACCACTTAGTTTACTTACCTGTGACCAAGAGACTTGCTCACCTCAACACTTTCCATAATTCTGTGGTGATGAAAATGAACTCCAGGAAACTCAGGGATTCATTTGTGTGTGGGACAGTCCAGATGGTGTCCGAGCCTGGCAGGCTGCTCAGCAGAGTTGTCATCTGAGATGTGGTGGGCCCAGAAAGAGTTGTTCACAGGGAGATGCTCTAGGGAGAAGCTGGGCTAGAATCACAGGGAGAGGTTGGGCTCTCAGATCAAAATGGGGAGGGAACGCGGGCCAGAGAGGGTGGTGCTGATGAACATGGCAGCACAGGGAGCTTTGTCCTCCAGATTTCAGGCATCCAGGGATACTGACAGGGGCTCTTTTCAGGCGTGGGAGGAGGCCTTGTAAGAAAACTTCACAACCCCCAACCATGTTAGTTCAGAGAATCAAATATCTTCCCGGTTCCAAATTCTAGTGTGAATTTATCCCCTAGATGTGGATATAGGAGATAGAGTGACATAAGGAACAGAGGCTGCTGCGGTTCCAAGGCAGAGGAGGTGCATTCTTCTTCTGAAACTCCCAAGTCTGAGTGGAGAAAAGTTTTCTAATCTGTCCCCGGGATATTTTTAATTTAATGACTTCTCTAGAACACTGGAAAATCCTTCACGTAATAAGAGATAAAGTGTTAGTGATGGTCTTGGGCACTATGAAACATGGTGGGGTAGAATTTTTTTTTTGAGACAGAGTCTCACTATGTTTCCCAGGCTGGAGTGCAGGGGCTATTCACAGGTGCAATCATAGCTCACTGTCGCCTTGAACTCCTGGGCTCAAGGGATCCTCCCACCTCAGACTCCAGAGTAACTGTAACTACAGGTGTGGGCCACTGTGCCAGCTAGGTTTTCTTTTATGAATAAAAAAATGAAATTCTATTTCTCCTTCAGTCATTCTGCAATCAGCAGCAGATTATGAAGCCCCTACAATGTGCAGGCACTAGGCCAGGCTGTAGAGATAGCTACAATAGAGCAGGAGCATGTTGTCAGGGTGCTCCTAGAGCTTACTGTCTACTCAGAGGATGTGGCAGGAGACAATCATACAAATGATTGTAAATTTCCACCCACCACCAGGTGGCAAAGGATGACACTCGTGACTCAGAGTTTACGTAGAGGTCTGACCGAAGGAGGGAGGGCCTCCCAGGAAGCCAAGGTCGGGCTGAGACCTGAAGGGTGGGTGTGGAGAGGAGGTGAGCACTCCAGGCAGAGGGAAGTGAAGGGTTCAGGCCTGCGACGGGATGGGTTTGGGGGGGCAAGGTTCTGGAAGTGTGTGCCGTGTGGAAAGGGCGAGAGGGAGGGGTGAGAGGGGCTGCTCAGACCAGACAAGGGCCAGGCCCTGAGACCCTGCAGACGGTATAGAACTAGGACTGTCAGCAGAGCTGGGGAAGCCATGGAAGGCTTTAAGACACTGGGAGTGATGTTTCAAAATAAAGACACTGTGACCACCATGTGGAGAATAGTTCTAGTGGGGCCAGGGCTGCAGCAGGGAGATCAGGGCCTATTTAGCAATTAATTAACAGTAGCGAGAGGGTTTGGTGATGGGCCAAGAGGGACTGAGGGGGAGGGGCTCTCCTCCTGCCATCCTGTGTCTGTCAGAAGCACCAGTATTCTCTTAGTTACCCAAGTACAATAATTTAGAGTTGTCTCGTCTCCCTTTCTTAAGCCCCATGTCTAATCAGTCGTAAGATTCTGCCAAGGCTAACTCATACCCACATCTCTAAAGAAGCCTCTGGGGGGCGGGAGACACTCTGCTTTCCTCCCTGCAAGGTGGGGGCTGTTGGGGAAACTCCTGGTACCCACGTCATCTGCCTTTGTTTTGGAGAATCTGGCAATATGTAATAAGCAGCACCCTTAACTATTCCTACCTATGACGTAAGAAATGTATATTTGGTCTCTGCCCCAGTTCCTGACACAGAGCTCCTAAGTCCCTTGGAATTTCCTGAATGAGAGGAGCCTCTTTTGTTCTCAGGGCCCAGCTCTTTAGAGTTCCTGGGTAGCTCCCAGATGGGGCTGGTCACCAGAAAGACCAAGCTGCGATTAGAAACTTGGGACCTTCAACCCCATACCCTATCCTCTGGGAGGGTAGAGAGGCTGGAGATGCGGTTATTAATCAATCATGCCTACCTGGAGAAGCCTCCATAAAAATTCCTAAATGTTGAAGCTTGGGGAGCTTCCAAGTTGGTGAATGCATCCATGCGCCAGAAAGTTGCATGCCCCAGCTCCACCAGGACAGAAACTCCTGTGTTTGGGACCCTTCCCCCGTGGACCTCCAGACCTTCCCCCATGTACCTCTTCATCTGGCTGTTCATTTGTAACCATTAATAAACCGGTAAATGTAAGTAAATGTTTTCCTGAGTTTCGTGAGCCATTATAGCAAATTATTGAGCCCGGGGAGGGGGTTGTGGGAACCCCCAATTTGTTGCTAAGTCAGATAGAAGTGTAGATAGCCTGGAGACTGCTGCTTGTGATTGGCAGTCCTGTGGGACTGAGCCCTTAACCTGTGGGGTCTGTGCTAATTCCAGACAGTTAGTATCACCCAGTTGGTGTCCACAGAGAATTGGAGAATCCTTTGGTGTGGAAAAGCCACGCATTTCGTATTAGAAGTGGTGTGTGAGTAGAGAAAACTGAGTGTTTTCTTTCACCATCCAAGACAAAAACTAAAAACCTCATTAAAAATCAAAGTGCCCGAACTTCCTGTCATTGCTCCCATTTTTGGAAGATGGAGAGATTTTGTCAGCTCAGAGCAAGAGGTTTCCTGCCTACACTGACCTCAGGGCAAGGCATTCGTCTGAACGATTCCAAGTCTAATCACAGGCTGAATAGACTCAGGAAACTGCCCTGCCATATTCTTGAATGGCAACAGAATGAAATGATTTAACAAGTCTCAAAGCTCAATTGAAGCCAAAACTCTAATTCCTCAAAAGCTCAGATCCAGTCACATCTTCCAGTGGGTGTGAGAAATAAAGGTTGAAAAATGCATTCTTGTCACCGGGGGATAGCGGGGCTAATGTGTTTGTGTCACCCACGATAAGCAGGATCTTATCACTCCAGTCTTTCATGGAAATGTCTGTTCCTCTACCTGCCTCTGGCATTACTCTGTCTTTAAACCCATGATCTGTTAATTGTTTAACAGGTAATCATAATTATCATAAGAGTAACAAAATCGTAATTGTTCTTGTTTCTGAATGCTTATTCTGTGACAGACACTGTGCTAAGCATGTTTTCTACATTATCTCATTTAATCTTTATTTCAACTCTGAGTAGGGACTATTAGCCTGTTAGTGAGATGAGAAAAGCGAAGCTGTAGAAGTTAGGTAACTTGCAGAAGGTAGCTCAGATATTAAATGGCAGAGGTGGGAGTCAAACAAAGCCTATGCCCTTGACCTTTATACTGAGCAGGTGTAAGTCATGGAGAGCTGGTCTGTGGCTTGAAATCATCACTCAGTTCAATTGACATGTAATGACCACCTACTATGTGCTCAATGTAAGAGAGACGAGGTGGATAAAGTCAGTTTCTTCTTCGATAGGGACTAAAATATGTTGAAGAATTAAACCTAGATGTCCACTTAATATAACAAGGTATGTTATATTAAGTGCTAAAGTGGAGGTCAGGCAGAGGTGAATTCTGACTTGGGGGGTGGTAGTGCAGGAAGGGGCTAGGGAAAGTTTGGGAGAGGTGGTATCCTCTCACTTTCATCTTGAAAGGAGAGCAAGCATCTGTTAGGTAGTGGGGAGAGACAGGGTATTCCACATAGATGCCAGAGCTTCATCAAAGGCCCTGGGGTGAGAGAACGCATGGCGTGCTCAGGGATCAGCCACTACTGCTGTGACATCACAGGCTACCTGGGGAGGGAGGAAGTGGGGATCCAGAGAGAGGCTGGGCTGGGTGTGAGAACAGCCTATAGTGCTGGCCACAGGGTTTATGCAGAATGAGCAGCCATGGAAGATTTTTCAAGGAGAGAGGGGACACGATCACATTCCTTCTGTGGGAGAGCAACTCAGGGTTCTTTAGCTGGTGCTTAATGAGGTACTAGTTAAACTACATGGAATTGTCAACATAGGACTGTTTTCAAAAATACAAAAATGGAAATTTCATACAGTTCAACCCATTTGGGATTTTGCTTCTGGCTGTGGAAAAGACTGTGCATGTAGTATCTGGCTATAAATTTGGGGTCTCCTGGCCTTTGAGGGCCCTCTAAGTACAATTGAGGTCTACTATTTTGATTATATTAGTTTACCCAGTAAGTCAGTGAAATAAAATTTTATTTACTTTAAGCTGGAACTTGATTAACTCAGGATGGTAACCCTAGCTACTTGATGGTGATCCAAGGCTCTGACTGGTTGTTGATGAAATCATCAAAATTTCTAGTATTTATAGGAAGGATGTTGGATGGGAAATGAAGATCAAAGAAAGTCTTTTAAGGTAAGAACTGCTGGCTGCAGTAGTCTGCTACTAAAAGCTGGTGTGAACACAGGTGTGCCATGTTTCTGAGCAACCTTGGGTGTCCTGGAGCTTGTGCTGACATTTATTCCTTCATCAAATGTTTTGAGTGCCTAAATGTTTCATGAACAGCTCTAGGCACTGGAGAGATGGTTAGAAATAAGCCAGATATATTTGTGTATCTGGTCCTTGGGTTTTGGTGAAAACTAGAACAAATAACATGATAAAACTGTTGTTCAGAAAAATCATCCAGGGCTAACCCTGTGCATGAATGGGGAAAAGTAGCCTCTGTGTGGGGAGATAGGGTGGGGTTGGGGAGAGATACTGGACTTTTGACTTGTTATTGCCTTTTAATTCTCCTACTCTTCTCTCACCACCACAAATTAGGTGGTGTTAACCCTGTTTAGCATATGAAGAAGTTGACTTTCAGAGAAATTGAAAATTGCTGCTGATTGCCCAGTTGTAAGGTAGCGGAGCAGGGTTTAAGCCCAAATCTGTTTGTTCAAAGCCTGAGTTCTTTCCATCAGCACCCCCAATATGAAGAGATTTTAGGTTTTGCATGACGAACCTAGAGGATCAAATGCTTATTTGTCCAGGGGCTTATTTCCTTTTCCACCAGAGTGGAACCAGAACAGTGTAATCAGAACCATTTGTTGACAATGGCAAGGCAAGCTGTAGAGATAGAATTAGAGTGTCAAGGCCAGGTGACTGATGTTTGCCGAAGCCACGAAAGCAGTATTTCCAACCCAAGGTAATGATGCCACAGTGTTTCTGCAAGTCAAACAGACTCCAGGAGGATTGCCATGTTAAGAGAAAGTATAATGATATCCATCAGAGTCAGCAAAGATAATGCACATTTAGTCCAAGTTCTGGTAAATTTGTGGAAGTTGCAACCCAGATGTTGTTCTGTTAATTTGGGTTACATGATTATCATGACTTTGGCTTTTCTATCCCAAATATGTTAGCAACAGCAACAACAACAATAAAGTTTATATGACTTAAAGCTTCATGTCACATTATGTTTTGAGACATACAATCCAGAACTGGAGTAAAATATAAAAACATTTTATTTTCCCAATTTTAAAAACTGCTTTCCTAAGACTTAAGTAAAAACAACCTGTCCTGGTGAGTCCATGCCCTCTGAAAGATTTTTGTTCTTTTAAAAAGTCATTGAATTTCCATTATAGTTTGATATGAACAAAGAAAATCAGTAACTCTCTCCTTACTTGGGTGCCAGAGATGTAGAGACTATAGAGCTGATTTTGTTCTTATCATTTTAAAAATGCACAAATCCCAGAGTACTTTTATTGATACAAAAGGGGAGTGCATCAATTAACAGTGCCCAAGGCTCCCTCCACGGGGTGGCAGTGCCTGTTATTGTGGCTCTGGAAATAGGTTGGTCGTGATGTCCCACCAGGTATGTATTTAACAGGGAGTTGTGTACCTCCAGTTACCTGGAACAGGGACTCCTGGGCCGAGTGGTGAAAAGCTTTGTCTCCAAAGCTTGTAAACAACCTTCCATGTTTTGGGGGTGATCCTTTCATCCCAGATTCAGAAAACACCCCGCAGCCAAGCCCGGCACTCTTCCTCCCTCTTGTGTAAGTGATAAGCACCATTAATAGTCCTGTCAGTCCTGGTTAATTCTGTGCACAATGATCAAGAGAGTATTTTGACCTTGGGGCAAATCAAACCATATTGGACTATGCAACACAGACATAGGGGATAAACATTCATTAAAAGAGAAAAACATGGAGCCTGGAGCTTGCAGGGATTGCATAGAAATAAAAGCACATAAATAAAGAATAAATTCCAACTATAGATTTTAAAAAGCTACAGGAATGATTAAGTGCTTTTGGGTTATTCTACTCTACAATATTTAATGGTTTCTAAAGTCTGAGTACTGCTTGGTCACAATGTTGTTTTTTCTTTTTCTAAATTATCCATTATGTCTTTGTGTGAATAAGTGTAGGCCATTACTCCACTGATCAGTAACTAATGCAAAGAAAAAGTTCTTTTTATTCTTTTACAACATGAACCTGTTTTGACTTAGTGCTGAAATGACTGGCCATTTGTAAGAATACAACTAATTTCAAGGAAAATAACAAAGGACATTGTTCTCAGAGGTATTTAATAGGGTATGAAAGTTTGATGTAGAGAGGAAAAAAAAGGGATTGGAATATATCCATACCAAAGATGCATTAAGGTGGGACAATTCTGAGAAACTAGAAAAGACTTTCTCTCTGATTTTAGTAAGAATTGCCTTTTCTCATGATACTATTGGCTTGGCCTAGTGTGTGTGCGTTTATATGTGTGTATATATTAATATATACATATATATGTATGTGTGCATATATATACTTTTTACATGAAACTTAGTATATGATTCTTGTTTGATTCAATAACAAACAATGTTTGTAATGTAGGTAATATGGAAATTATTATAAAATCTTAGGAAAGGAGGAAAATGAGACCCAGACAAGTTAGGAGATTTGCTCCTAGTCATCCAGTTAGTCAACAGAAATGCTTGAACATGAAGCAGGTCACTGCGACACCAAATGGTTCTTCTCCCCATGTAACAGGATCAGGCCCCATTAGCAGGCACAGTGGTCAGTTCTCACCCCAGACCCCAGCAACAGTATTCCAGGGTGCCATCCCCATTCAGAGCTTCTTTGGCAAGCTGTGCTTAAGGAGGGACCTCCCTGAACAGAGCCTTTCTGCTTAGACATGGTTTTTCCCCCTCTAGCCCCTTCTGTCATGGCAACAGTGTAAGCTCTGAAAGACACCAAGTCAGCAACTGATAAGGGAATCATCTGCACATTTAGCTGGAGAATCCTAGAGACATGGGAAGACAGGGAAGGTAACTAGTAGGACACAGTTTTAAACTTAACTTCTTGTTGCATAAATTGAAAATAAACATCAGAAATGTCTTCTGCCTGAAGATTTTGTGCAATACTTTCTTTTACTAAAGTGGTGTGGTGCATTCCTCTGTTTATTTATGTATCCATCACACACGTCCTACTGAGCACCTGCCTCCAGCAGGAACTGAGCTAGTGAGAAGGTGACACTGTCCCTGCCCTCAGGTGGCACGCGATCCTCAGGTGAAGGAGACAGGAGAAAAGAAGCAAGAGCCGATTGGGAGGTGGGAAGTAGCTAAACCTTGGATGTTGTGACTCACAAAAAGCTACGCATATCTTGTCCCCAGCCTTACCGTGTGCTTTAAACATAGGAACAGCAGCTGATGATTTTGTCTTCACCCGACTACTGCAGGCCCAGCCCTGTGATGGTTCCTCGGCATGTCTGGAAGTCCCTGGGCTGTGTCTCCTGTGTGGTCATAGGTCATAGGAAAGCTTGGTCAGCCTTTGCACAGCTTCTGCTGTTTTTTCCTCCTTCTCTCTGGCCTGTGTCTTCTGGGTTCTGTCATGTCCCAGCAGAAACCACTGTGGACGTGCTAGAGCTCACAGGCAGGAAATGGGGAGGGCATCTCTCTCCTCCTCATGTTGCCCTCTGTGGAGGGGCTCCAACGGCTTACAGAGTCGTACGTGAAACAGCTCGTTCAGGTGGCCTTCCAGGCCTTTCTTCCCCTGAGCTAGGCTGGAGTCAAGAGGGGATGGATCAACAGAAAGCCTCAGCCCCTTGCGGGCCTCAGAATTACTCTCCTCTTCTGACCACACTGCCTGTCCTTCCACTAAGACCAGTTTCTGACCATGCCCACCTTCTCCCTTGCTGGCTGATCATTTCCTTATGCCAAGACTCCAGGGAAGCCTATTTCCGAGTGCCGCGGCTTGCCTGAACCACAGCAGAGTCTAGGGTCTACACAGAGGGAAGGCGCTGCGCTAGCACAGAGTTCAGGGAGAAGGCACTGGACATACCCCGCAAGCACCGTTCCTCTGTGTGTGTGTGTGTGGAGGGCAGGATCTGAGAGGCCTCAGCCCTGGACACAGTCTCTTTGAGGGAGAGGCTTGAAACCCTACTTAACAAAGGACAAGACAAGTTTTCTGTCTATGGTTAGAGATAAAAGACAGGGAGGCATACACCGATGGAAAGGACAACGCTTCTTCATCCTGAAGAGCAAGCAGTGGACGCAAGGTCATTCTCTAATCTGGTAAGAAGATGGGCTGAGGAAAGCAGGAAGGCACTGGAGGTCTGAAACAAGGGCTGTAGAGAATGGTATAGAAAAGAGAGACAATGGAGGAAAAGAAATATATCAAGGACCTTCCAGTTTGCCTATGCTAATTCTCTGCTTCCTCTTCAGTTGGGTGGTGGTAAATACCAGCTGTGCCCAGAGGTTTTTGTTTGGGTAGCAGGATATTTCCAACCCTGAAATTTATAATTTAAAATACGTTTTGGTTTTTTTAAAACATAGACCACCTTCTCATGTGGGAAGAGCCTTGTGTCCAAAGCTGTGATAGTTGGTATAATCTGGGAAAACATTTCATTCATTTAACACATTTATTGACAGCTTAATTATGTTTTAGGCGTTGCGCTGACTGTTCAACTTGTGAAGATAAGATCACAGGTCTATTTCTTATGACATAAGCCTGGCATCCAAAAGGCATAAGGAAAAACAAAATTCAGAATGTGTGTTTAATTTGCCATCTTTACCTGTGTGCCACCACGTGGCCTTCAAGGCATGGCTGTGACATGAGCTAATTTTGTTTCAAAATGATCATTTCTCTGCTGTGTGGAGAATGAATTGGAGGAGAGCAAGAATACAGGTGTGGCCACTTGCTGCAGCCTCTGCAAGAGAGGATGGGGTGGGGTCAGATAGGGGAGAGGAGAGGCAGGGAGAATTGCATGGCTCCAAGACACGTTTTGGAACAAAGAATTTGCTGATGGATTGGATGTGAGGAGTAAGGGACAGGGAGGAAAAGGAGTGAGCGCTACAGGTTTTGCTTGAGCACTTAAATGCATTATGTTGCTATTTTTTTTTTTCTTTTATTTCAGCATACCATGGGGGCACAGATGCTCAGGCTACGCATGCTGCCCTTGGTCCCCCCACCCCAAGTCCGAGTTTCAAATATGTCCATCCTTCGGGTGGTGCGCATTGCACTGCTTGTGTATACAAATACCCGTCCCCTCCTCC
>NW_012143856.1:3727360-3753054 GCF_000956105.1 Propithecus coquereli | reverse complement strand
TGTTGTTGGCATATATGAATGCCTCAGATTTGTGTGTATTGATTTTGTATCCTGAGACTTTGCTGAATTCATTTATCAGTTCTAGGAGTTGCTATTTACCA
The DNA here is from genome assembly GCF_000956105.1 of Propithecus coquereli. NCBI lineage: Eukaryota > Metazoa > Chordata > Mammalia > Primates > Indriidae > Propithecus > Propithecus coquereli. The sequence continues at coordinate 3,752,953 of NW_012143856.1, read as the reverse complement.
AGAAGAAGAGAGCTGGAAGATAAGATATTTCCTATTAGAGAAAAATATTCAATCATTTCATAGCTGCTCAGGGTCTTTGTAGACCTGGGTTCCAAAGACTACTGTACAATCAAAAAACAATTTTGATATGGGTTTATTTCCTGGTTCTTTGGTTTTTATGAAGCCAAAAAGACAATTTTTCATGGTGATAGTTTACAGGTGCTTATGCAGCAGAAAAGTAAAAAGATTGCATGTGGTATTGGCGAAATAGGAAGTAAGCTCAATGCTGAGAGTGGGGATGTGCTGGGGTGTCCTGAAGGTTTGAAGAGAGAAGATACGGTGGGGAGAGTGGGACAGTGAAAGGAGTAGGAAGCACATTACGATTTCTGGGCACCACCAGAGGCCCCTTAAGGTTCATGTAGTGAATCGAAAGTGAGACTGTTCACTATGGGTGATTAAACACAGTTAATGCTACTCTCAGAAAGTAGACTCAGGGTATCCACACTCACATGGAGGTCAACGTATACCAGAGTTTGCTAGTATATAATGAGAAATGTAACCATTACCATCTTTGATTTCTTCTCTTTTTCTTCATATATATCAGCACCTCTAAATGTTGATTTTCTAGTTTTTAATTTCTTCCTGTGAATACTTACCACAGAAGCAATGAGTAAGAACAGCATGCTCACGTTTCCACATCGCAGGTGGTAGGCTCACTCACTGGCTAACTGCTTCACTCGGACCCACCAGCCTGAGTGCCGGATTCAAAGCCATGGCTCAGAAAATCCCATTGGCTGGTGGAAAGCACAACTGCTAAATGCATAAACACCATGATCGCCTTACTCGAGCTCAGGTTTGTCATTCACCTTTAGTCAAGCTGCTCCAGTTGTATGCCGCTTGGCCTACGCACGGCAGCCTTGCTTTGTTCACATCTGGCGCCACAGCTGTAGCTCTCCCTCCGACCTTGTATTTTGTGTCCTTCCTTTTCCTGTTCTCCTCAATTCGTGGTCTTTATCTCCTGTCTATAATCTCATGCTGCCCTACTAGGCAGTGCCTAATGAGGTGCCCTACCTCATTAGGAGTTGGCCTTCCTTTTCAGTTATGAATTGCCCTCTCCCTCCCAACTCAGTCCAGGTTCAGCCTCCCTGTGACAGGCCTACCAGTGCAGTTCAAGCCCTGAGGTCGGTGGCCATGTGGCTGGCCCAGGTGTTCGTCCTTTTTGACAAGTCTGCCTGTGAAAAGAAATCATTATGGCAGATGCATACCAGGGTGTACGTTAAAGAAAGATTGATGTCAAGTCTTTTACTTCTCTACCTTTGAAGAAAAGGTTCCTGTGAGGTGGGAGGATCACCATTAGCTTGGTGGCATGGGAGAGGAGATGGGACGGGTGGTTGTTCTGCATCAGTATTTCTGAAAGGGCTGTCCTGGAATTCTCTGCAAGACAATTGCTTGGGTTGCTTATCGAAGATAGAAATTCCTGGGTCCTTCTTAAAATTATGGAATCAGAGTCTCTGAAGGTGGGGCTAGGATGTTGCTTATTTAATTAGTGCTCAAAAGGTATATGCACTCTAAAGTTTTAGGACTAGTGGTCTAGAGCAATGGGTTCTAAACCTGGTGGTTCCTAAACCACCCACTGGAGATGGTTAAAATGCGACTCGACTTCATCCGGGACGTACTGAATCAGATTCTGGTGTGGGGCCCGGGACTGTGAATTAAAATAATATACTAGCAATAAAAATTCTGATGATCAACCAAGTTGGAAATGTAAAGCATCCTTCATGCCAAGCCCTTTGCAGCTCATGTGAAAAGATTCTTTGTGCTGGAAGACTCTTTCACTTAGCGAGAAAGTAGCAGCTCTGGGTGCTGACTGCCATTCAGCTCCTACAAAGTTACACCTCTGGGATGCCTTGCCAAACTGAGGGCCTGCCAGCTGTGCCCCTCTTAAGCTCAGCCAGCCTCCCAAACCTCGCTGCATCACCTGGGGGAGATTTGCAAGAACACAGATTCTGAGGCTCCAACCCAGACCTGTTCAATCATGGTCTGTGGGAGCGGAGTCCAGGAATCCCTGTTTTCAGAAAAATTCAGATGACAGTGAGAATGAGGCAAATTTGGGAGCCACAAGTCTATGACTGTGGCGGGACCTTCCAAGATTGCAGGCACCATAGCAGCCCTTTGGGGGTGCTCCAGGAACTGGGAGGTTGATATAAGCACGAACGTACCCTCAAGCTGCTGGTTACATCAAGCCTGATGCTTTGCTGCCTCTTACCTGGTGCCTCTCCAGGAACACATTCTTCAGACTTTCTCCATTCTCACGTCCTCTCCCAGCCCCCCTGCTTGCCCATGAGTGCTGCCACCGCCTGCCCTCTGGCATGGCCACTTCCAGTGCTCTGTTGCTGTGGTGTCTGGTTACTGGTGCAGACCTACCTGAAACTATAATTGTTTATTTTCCACAATCACATGAGCTACTCTCAGGTTGTAGAATTCTAGCTTTTATAATTAGGCATGTATGGCTTCTCAGTGGTTTTTAACACACCCAATTTAATAAACACAATAAAACTGAGAATTCCTTAACTAAGGCAAAGACTAAAGTAGGACCTGGTAAAAGGCTGAATTAAAAAAACATTTTCACAGAATTACAATGTTATCACTTTTGAGTATAGGTGATGACCTGTGGGCAGAGACTGGGGCTAGGCTATTTGTAAGGAGTGCATGTAGACAACCATTCGTCTCAGTACGTGTGATGTTTGAACAGGAAGTCTAGAAAAGAGTAGCTTGAAAATAATTTTATGATTTTAACCCTTCATTGGACTAATCACTTTCTTTGAATTATGTCCAAATAATTTATTTTCATAGATGATAGCAAAGCAAACTTCAGTCCAATGTGTCTGGAATTATCCCAGATTTTGAATCTAAAAGGTCTAAGTAAGTGAGGTTTACTAAATGGATAAAATATTCATTTACTCTCTGAATTTATATAAGAAAGTAAACAGAACTTTTCATAATAGTTGCTTTTTATTACATCAGTATTAATACTAATTGTAGAAGAATTAGAAATTTCAAGAAATGGAAAAAAAGATAATAAAAGTTGACCATATTTTTACTACCCATAAAATGGTGGTTAGCATTTTGGGGACTAGCCTTCCTGACTTTGTATAATACCCCCCACCCCCACAGACATTGTTTTGTGACTCATAAAAACATGGTGTTTGGGAATTGGAGATTTTTTTCATCCAGCTCTACTACTGCCTTTCTTTTCTTTTTCACCTCAGGGCCTTTGCACATGTGCTCCCCTTTGCCTGGAATGCTTGACCTGCCCACTCCAAGTGGCCATTTTCTTCTCATCATTTGTGTCTCAGACCAGACATCACATCCCCAGAGAGGCCTTCCCTGACCACTCAATCTAAAGGTTCACCCCATTCTCCAGTCATTCCCATCCCATTACCTCTGATGTCACCTTCTTCACAGTTTGTATACTTGTCTCCTGCCTGTCTTCCCACCATAATGCAAGTGCCACCAGAGCCAGGGTCCTCCCTGTCCTACTCCATTGTATCCCCGTTTCCTAGAACAATGCTAGCCCAGAGTGGGGTTTAATAGACATTTGTGGAATAAATATGGAAGTGACTGACTCATTATTGAGTGAATGAATGAGAACGTTAGCCTGAGAAGGTGGAAGCCAGACGCATAGCTGAGAAGGCGAGCTGAGGATCTGTGGCTGGGCAAACAGACAAAAGCAGGAAGTTTAAAAATGAGATCACTTTTAACAAGCCTAGAGAAATCTTAAAGGCACTGCTTGGCCCCTAACAAGCGGTAAATATCAAAAACTAAAAAAAGTTTCTTTAGTCTCAGATCCTAAATGAGGGTTTGGTAGAATTCAAGTGATTCTACAATTACCTTAGAGCTTTTAGATTTATAACCTCCTGTTTAGTTTTAGTTTTGCCTTTTTCAGATTGTTTAGACTGAAAATTTGTGATTACTCATCAATTTTAAATAGTTGACTCTAGAAAAACATGGGTAATTTTTCCAAATGGCATTGCTTGTTGTGTCATTGATTTAGCTCACGGGCACATCCTTGTCTCTGATCTAAAACTGTGAAAAATGAACACTATGTTGAGATATGAAATTATGCATGAATCCCTAAACTACAAGCCATCTAGCTGACAATGAGGTTATTACCAGGAAAAACGGCTACAATACTTTGCTTGCACGTCACATAAGTCCTTGACTTCAGGCAGGTAGGAAATGAATTAATTAAGGGAACTTAAGGTTCCTTAAGTTTCAACACCTTGGAAAGAAAGAACAGATCATTACTTCTCTTTCAGAGACAAGATAATTGAGAGTATTTTAATCAGAAATGTTGGTTGTGAGAACTTGGAGGATTTTGTCTAATATTCAGATCTCCCTAGCAGTTGAAGCTACACTCTATGTTGCATGTGGGATACATAATGAATTTATACACAAATATATAATCATTTTGCTTCTTTCCTAGATATTTTGTGGTTTTAGATACCATATTTAATGCTTCCTTTTATTGCCTTTTCTTTCATGTTAAGTGTAAAGATAAAAATGAACTCGAAGGTAGTAGTTTGTGCTTCTGTATGACTATTAAGGAAATCTGTTGTTGTTGTTAGCAGGGCTTCTTAGCAGAGAGGTAGCAGTCAGTCCTTAGCAAAACTGTACGTAGGTTACCCTTGTCTCATCCTTCTTCCCACTGAAGCTGCCTTCCTTTTCTCCCTTGCTTAAGTTTCCTTCCCCAACCACTATTCTTCTGTGGTGGTTGCAACCCCAGATATGTTGAAATGCCCATCCTGATCCTGGGGCCTCTGGGGAGGTCCTCCCAGAGTTATCTGCAGTCCTCAGAGAGGCCACACTCACCGCCCTGTCTACGTGAGTCCTTCACACTTGCTCCCAGTTACATCCTGCTATTTATTCCCTTATGGCATTCGTAATAGTCAGTATCTTGCTTGTTTAAATTTGTTCACTTATTATCAGTCTCTGACATAGGATGTAGGTTTCATAAATGCAAACTCTGTCTTGTGTTTTCGTACCTCCTGTACCCCAAACCAATGAAGATTTGAATTTCTCCCCCCGTGGATGATACTTCCTTAGAACATGGCTTTCAAAGGATGAAGGAAAAAACCTTTATGAGCCAGAGGTAGTTTTTTAACTTGAAAAGTGCAGGAAAAACATGTTGTGTGTGTGTGGTGGGAGGTGGAAAAGGAGAGAGAATTGAGAAACACACACACACACACACACACACACGTAAACACAAACACTAATGAGGTCATTTACAACTTAAGTAATAGTAGACGTATTTCATTGTCTAAAAATATTTCTTACAGTAGCCATGTTCTATGACTTCATGGTTCTCTAAATACATTCTCCTAGCTGTGGATTTAACACAAGCCTTGGGGTTAAGGAGTTACAGCCCAGCCAAGAAAAGGCAGTGTTAATTGTAAAACATTTTGACATTTCTAAGAGAACTAGCCTCCTTTGTCTTTCTCTCTTTTTTTTTTAACTTCCTTCATCTCCTCCTCTCCCTTTTTTCCTTCCTTCATTCCTTTCCTTCTTCTTTTCTCTTTGTTTTTTCCCCTCAACTAAATTATATCTAAATAGTACATGCTAGTAGTAATGCTATTAAAAATAATAGTATGGGCCAGGTGCAGTGGCTCATGTCTATAATCCCAGGAGATTGGGAAGCCAAGGCAGGGGAATCGCTGAGGCCAGGAGTTCGAGACCAGCCTGGGCCACATAGAAAGACCCTGTCTCTACAAAAAATTAAAAAAAAATTAGCCAGCATGGTGGCATGCACCTGTAGTATCAGTAACTTTGGAGGTTGAGGCAGGAAGATCCCTTGAGCTGAGGAATTTGAGGTTGCAGTGAGCTATAATCATGCCACTGCATTCTAGCCTGGGCAAAAGAGCAAGACCCTGTCTCTAAAAAAAAAAAAAAAAATAGTACTATTAAAATGCCTAATAGTATTAAAGGGTTTATATATAAAAATATACAATTCCTGGTCCTGACATCTCTGCTCTCCAAACTCCCTGTTCCCGTAGACAACCACTTTTGACTCCTTATGCTGTTTCTTCAGGTATTTATAGACCTCTATGCTTTTAAATAATATGTGATTGATTTGTCCATTTGAGAAATAATCTATTGAGTTTCTAATATGGTAGGTGAGACTTTAACTTCCTTATATCACCATCCCCCTCTATTTTCTCCTCTTCAGATATAACTATATTCCAAATTTTGGTTAACTATGTATTCATCGTTAATATTACTGTGCCTATACAAATTTTCTTCACAGCTGGAAACTGTAATGTCCGTGTCCCCCAGGATGAGACCCTAGGACAAAGAATCAGATACGAGTAGTTTATTTGGGAGGCACAGGAACACCAGTAGGGAGGTAAGGAAGTGAGAAAAGGAAGTGAAAGCAGTAATTAAGGGTGCATTATCAAGCAGTTACCACCATGGGTAAGTGGAGCTTAATCCAGTGAGGGAAACTCTGGGAAATGGTGCATAACACACCATTCAGTGTCATCCCACCTGAAGGGCAAGGGAATCAGGGTGTCTACATGCCGGCGCCTGTCAGTCGTTTGTTGAAGGCTGCTCCCAAGGGTTGTTAGTTCCCCAGCACTGGCCTGCCGTGGGCAGGCAGCATGACCTTCTGAAGCTTTATGGAACGTCTTCTGTAAAGAAATGCAAATGCTGACAGTTGGAAGCTGGCCAATTTTATAATGCATTATGATTATATTTTCATTCTTTTGGTTTTTTCCTGAAATTAATAATTGCTTTTTAAAATTTGCTTAGTGTTCTTGATACTTACTGCAAATTCTTCTCATACCTTCTAATAGTTTCTTAGCGTAGCATTTTATGCAGTTAATCATATCGGGTAATCCTTCAGCTCTAGTTTTTTCTTGGAGACATCCCTGGAGGCCTTTGCTATGTCCTGCATGCTCTCAAGGTCTTCCACACAGACTACACCCGAGGGCTGCGGAGCTGTCATCCGGGAATACTCTTCGCCATCTCAGTTGAATTCCCTTGTTTCTTTGTCCAAGTGTGTTCCTCTTTCTCAGTTTCCCTCTTGGTGGAGCACATCATTCCCTCACTCGAGTACAGTCAGGCCAGAGACAGTTCAGTGGGAGATGGTCTGTCTCGGGTCCTGCTGCTCCCACCAGGGCCCCGCTGGCCCCTGCGTTGCCCCCATTCCAGTGTTTCCCATCTGGTTGTCTGGGAGGGTTCCTTCGACACTTTCCTGTGTTGGAGCTCCTCTTTTTTTTATTCTATGTTTTCCTTTTTCTGGTTTATTTCCTCATTTTGATGGAATAAAATTTCCAGTGTCTTAGAAAATGTGAGGTAAATGTTTTAAACCTTGTATGTCTGAAAATGTCTTTATTTCACCCTTGATTGATAGATTGGCTGGATAGATTTATATGTTGGAAATAATTTACCTTCAGAATTTTGAAGGCATTTCTCTTCTGTCTTCCAATGTTGCCATTCAGAAATATGAAGCAATTCTGACATATAATCCCTTGCATTTGGCCTGTTGTTTATGTCGTTTTTAAATCTCTGCAAGCTTATAGAATCTCTTTTTTGGCTCTACCATTCTGAAACTTTTTAATGAAATCACTTGATGTGGGATGATTTTTATCTATTGTGCTGTGTGTTCTGTGGTCTGGGCCCTTTCAATTTGGAAACTCATGTCCTCAGTTCTGGGAACTGTTCTTAAATTATTTTGTTAATTTTTTTTTTTTTTTTTGCTACATTTTCTCTGTTCTCTCTCTGGGACTCCTGTTATTCTGATCATGGGATTTCTCCTCTGGTTCTCTAACTCGTATATTTTCTCTCCTACTTTCTATCTCTTTCCTTTTTTATTAATGCATAATATTTGTAAAATACATATTTATGGGGTACAGTGATATTTTGTTACATGCATAGAATGTGTAATGATGAAATCAGGGTATTAAGGATATGCATCACCTTGAGCATGTGTCATTTCAATGTGTTGAGAACATTTCAAGTCCTCGCTTCTAGCTATGTTGAAATACACACTACATTGTTGCTAACTACAGCCACCCTTCTCTGCTAACTGTATGTTTGTACCCGTTAACCAACCTCTCTTCATGCCCGCCCCCAATACCCACATCCTTCCCAGCCTCTGGTTACTCTCACTCTGCTCTCTTCCTCCATGAGATCAACTTTTTGTAGCTCCCACATGAGTAAGTACGTGAAATATTTGAATTTATTTCTTTTTTATACTCTTTCTGAAAAATTTTCTCAACTTTACCCTTTAATTCTTCTGTTGAGTTTTTCATTTCAGTTAGCATATTTAAATTTCTAAAAGCTCCTTTTAGTTTTTGAATGTTTACTTTTCTAAAGCATTCTATCAATAGTATTTCATAGACATAATATTTTTCTCTTAATTCTTTAAATAAACCGTGATATCAGTTATTATTGTTGTGTTGTATTTTCTTCTCTGGGTACACTCACTATTCAAGTTGTTTTTTTATTTTGATAGTGACTTTTATGTTTTGATATTTTGTTTTCATGTTCAAAGCTTTCCCCAGGTGTTTGATAATCCATAACTGTCTGCTTATTTTTAAGAGTGAGAAACTAAACTTTTATTGGAAGCTGTAAGCGTGAGAGTAGGGCTTGTTGACTTTGAGCTGTGTTAAGGGGTGAGGGATCTGAGCCCTTTACAGGGAAACTCCCAGGGTTTGGTTGTGTTTTGTCACCTTGGCATTATTGCTTCTACTTAATGTTTGGAATTACTTTCTCCAGAACCCCCTTTTCTGTGTGATTAGCTTTGCTAAGAAAGAAACTTGCACAAATTTTGGAAAGCAGAGGTGAAGCAGGAACCATTACTCTTGGAAGGTTAGAGTGATCAGAGACACTGCCATAGGGATGCAGAGATGCCCAGTAGGCTCTAGCCTCTCATGCCATTGACAGAGAGTGACCCTAAGCCACCAAATGCTTGACCGCAGTTTCTACAGAGGCTGTAGCCTCCATGGACCTGCCATAAGCTCCCCATTTACTATTCCCCTTGGGTGTCCAAACATCCACTTTTTCTGAAAATTTCTCATATGCTCTATCCATGCCCATGCCTTAAACTGTTGTAGGTGTTTTCTATGGCTGCAGTAACAAATTACAACACACTTAGTGGCTTAAAACAACACAAATTTGTTCTCTTATCATTCTGGAGCTCAAGAGCCTAAAATCAAGTTGTTTCCCTCTGGAAGTTTCAAGAGAAAAATCCTTTCCCCTCCCTTTTCCAGCTCCAAGAGGTTACTAGAGTAAAATAGTACCTTGGCTCCTGGCTTCTTCCTTCATCTTCAAAGTACATCACTCCACCCTCCAGTTCTGTCTTCACATCTGTTTTTTTCTCACTTCGATCCTCCTGCCCATGTCTTATTAAGGGCTTCTGTGATAACATTGCTCCCCCTCCCCCAGATAATCCAGGATAATCTCCCCATCTCAAAATCGTTAACATAATCCTATCAGCAAAGTCCCTTTGCCCTGTCAAATAATATATTCCTGGGTTCTGGGGAGTAGGATGTAGCTGTCTTTGGGAGCCACTATTCTGTCTGCCACCATGGCTAACAACTGTCTCAAAACCTCTGAGACTCCTCCTCTATACTTCTATTTTCCCAGCTCCTGCCACTCTTGTGCAAGCTCTAATTCCTAGAATAAGCTCTTTGCTCCCCTAATACTTTCAGTGGCTCTGATTTCTTGACTGAACCCTGATGGTTACACCCCCAGTGTCAATATCTCTATGTGTTTCCTCATTGGCTAGTCAGATTTTTCAAGCATTATTCTTCTAGTTTCCAGCCTGGAGGATAAAGATTTGGCGTCAAGGGTCTGACGGCCAAGAAAGTAACAATGGTAAAGGGGGTCTTCATGGGTCACAGCACTTCATTGACTTTGTTTTGCTATTTTCAGTTTGGTTCTCCTTCATTTGCCTGCTGTCGGAGTCCCTCACACAGAGATCCTTGGCCTTATCACCTATGGAGAGCATTGCTCCAGACTCCTGGAGTGTGTAGAAAGAGAGCAGAATCTCAGGGGCAGAGGAGGGGGAGAGGCTCTAGGGACCTAATTGCTTCTAAAGGGGTCATTATCACATCCTGCTTTTATGAATATAACTGATGGGTTATTTTAATCAAGATTGGTCAAAAAGGGTCTTACAGCATTTTTTAAAAATTTCCCATTCTCTTGAAGAGGAAAACTGTATTTTCTGATTTCTACAGGAATAAAGAATTAATGAGCCAGTAGGATGCATAAATAGAGAGATCATGGGGATCTATCTCTGGATATGTAGCTGTACCTGAATCCCCTAAAATAATACCTAGTAGTTGGACACTCAGATAATTAAATTGTCTCAATGGGACACTTGCACTAAATTTAATGCAGTCATGGGAAATGTGCATCGTATATTTGTACTCAGAGCCAGGTGGTAGGAGTGGAGGCTGTATGAGACAATCAAAACCAAGCAACAGCTCAGCTACACGCCAACATAGGCAGTAAAAGAAACCCAACATTTTATATTAGTCATTTATGTATATTGTGCCCTATTACAAAATGTATTTAAGTGAAATGAAGGGATTCTCTTTTCAGTGGGCTCTTCTGGGAGGTTGTGTTTGTGAGATAACTATGGTTTTGTTTGCTGTATTTGATCAGGAACATGCAGGGGAGGTGATGAAGGTAGTGGGTATTTATAAATAAGCAATAACAAGAATTTTTTGTGTGTGTGCTCTGTAGCCTTTTGTTTCAGCCTGTGATGCTGATTTAGGGCACATGAACTGCATTACTGTAAATTCAGATTGGAAGGACCTCTCTCAGTGGATAAGAAACTATTCCAAAATTTAGTGCCTTAAAACAGCAAGCATTTATTATTGCTCATGAGTGTATGGTTGACTGGGAAAAAGACTACTGATCTTTGCCAGGTCAGGTCAGTCTTGGCTGCACTTGGCTATGCATCTGTGGTCAGCTGGCAGATTGTCTGGGGACTGGATGGTTTAGAATGACTCTTTTACCAGCTGTTGCCCAGCCTTCAGAAAGCTAGCCTGGGCTCATTCATATGGTAGTTGCAGGGGGTTGAGATAGCGATGGAAGCATGCAGAGCCTTTTGAGGACGAGGCTAGGAATTGGCACACCATCACCTCTGTGGTGTTCTACTGGCCAAAGTCAGTCACAAAGCCAATTCATATTCAAAGCAATCTCTGGGGCTAAGAGAAAATGCTAACAAAATAACACAACCAATGGTCGCGAGTTGTTTTCTCTTACCTGGTAGGGCATTTTTCTCTTACATTCCCGGGAAACACTTACTCATCCTTCAAGTTGTGGTTTCAGTACCACCTCCTGGGAACCTGGTCTAGCCTTTCCCCCAGCAGACTGGACCATAGTCTCCTTGATGTCATTACTAACTGTGTTGCTATTGTCTGTTTACAGTTCTTAGATCCTTGAGGACAGGGACCGACCTGTCTAACCATCTCTGTAACTCCAGTTCCAAGCACAGTACTTGACCCAACAAATATTTTCTGACTAAAGGAGGTGAGGGCCATTTCTCTAGTTCTTTTACCATCCTGATCCAAATTGGCTTGATGCTGTCATCTTGAGAAGACTTTTTCCCCCTATTAATTTCTCTCCTATGAATGCCTTAACAAAAATTGCACCATTTGGCAAATTGTAATCAATCCAACAATGATATTCTATTCTTCTGTTTTTTGCAGCTAGAGTTTTGAGCATTTGTGATGTTTACTATTAATAACTACAATATAGCATTTCTGCATTAACTGTTCTGTTTGGGGCGACTTCCTTTTAATCTTTTTTGTGGTACATTTACCATTGCTCAGGTTCTTAGCACTTAACACAGAAATTTGATCATAAACACAGAAATGTTTATGGTCAAATGTTCAAAGTTCCCTTGCAAGACTTGGCTTTTGAAAGTACTTTTCTTTAACTGACAATTTGGTACCATGGAAGTTTTACATAGTTCTGGAGGCCTATAATGAGACTTCCTTTTTTGTAACAAACCTCTTTGTTTCTGAACATTTTGCTTCTTAGTTCATGTTATTGCTTTAGGGTCTAAGCACTGTAGAATGAGTGTCTACAGTTAAGACTCCCTGGGTTTAAGAGGGACCAGAGATAACACCTAATTCAATATAATCTTATTTTATGTAAATGACAATGGAGGCCCACAGAGGCAAAGTAACATACTCAAAAATCACACAATGACTTTATGGTTTTAGGAATAAGATTTGAGCAATGAGAATAGCTCAGAAATGTTCTAGAGAACCAAGCTGCCCACCCAGATGGCACTTTTCCCCTGGTCAAGCCAGGTGAAGTTCCATGTGATAAAAGCCCTCTCTTAAAAGAGACTCCTCCTCTTTGAAAATGTATCATTTACCTCCCAGGTGGCCAAGCGTGGAAGGTGGCATTCTTTTGTCTGGATGAAGAGTCCATGTACCTATCTACAGTCCACTGAAATAGAATCATCTGGTTAAATGTAGATACTGGGCACCATCCAAGACCTCTTGAATTCTTGGGGATTAGGACAGAAATCTGTTGTTTTGCCAAGTGCCCAGGTGATTCTGATGCACTTTGAAGTCTGAGAATAAGAGAATATAATATAATGTTAGGCAATCGTAAATGCTATGGAGAAAAACAAATTAATGTCAGGGATGATGGGAAGGGTGCTATTTGGATGATTAGTTAGTGGGGATGTCTTTGACCAGAGACCCGGAGAGATAAGAAGTAGCTGGCCATGCAAAGATCTGTGGTGAGGCGGAACAAGAATAGCTGCAGAGGACCTGACCAGAAATGAGCTTTGCAGTTTCAGGGAAGAGAAAGACCATACGAAAACCACTCAATCGCCTATCAATCTTAGAATAAAATCTAAACTCTTCACCATACTCGGTAAGACCTTGTATGACCTTATACGATCTGGCCCCTGTCCTTTGACATTACACGTATACGTATACACACATATTACATGGCCACAGGTGGTTGTGGGGTCAGTAGCGGGTGCTGGAAAATGTAATCTCTAGCTCAGCAGCCATCTCTCAGCACAGGCTCCACGCTATGGAGAGGGGAGCAAAAACCTTTGTGGGAATCTACTTTAGTAAGATGTTAATAAGAGGAGCTGAAAACTGACCGCTGGATTTGGCAAGATGAAGACCATCAATGACCTTGACACAAGCTGTTTCAGTGGAGTCAGGAGAAACTTTGATTAGAGTAGTTGGCAATTTTCAGAGAACTTCTATTGTATATGAATGGTGTGTTGACTAGAGGGATGTGGGGTCTGGGAAATCTTTTGTAAAATTGGAGATTCTATGCATCTTTTAATGCATTAGGATTGATCAAGTTTGGAGGGGAGAAACTCACAACATAGGTAGGAGAGAGATGAGAACAAAAATTTTGGTAAGGGGAGAGTGGAATGCACAGGGCACCAGGTTGGCCCTAGAATGCAACAGGGATAGTCCATCCTCTTTAACAAGGGCAAGGCAAGTTCAGAGAGCTTATAAGTGGTGGCCAGGATCCAAATCAATTCTGCCTCAAAAGCCTGTTTTACAAATTTGCTCAGGGCCAGCTTGTGTTCAGGGAAAAGTGATTTCATTATTTTTCTCCTCCTCCTCCCTGTCCTCCCCCTCCCATTGTGTACCATATGCTCCCAGAACCCATAGTTCCAGCTAATACCATTTATTCATTCAACAAGCTTTGTGTGCACTCATTCTGAAAAATGTGGTGTCCCCAAGTATATGGTGTGGCATCTGGATGAGGCATTCTTACCATCAGTGAGAAGCCATTCTGTTTTTTTACCACTGGGTAGAGTAGCTTTCAGGGTTCCTGGGAGAGCTGATGGTTTTGACTCTCTGGCCACATCCCTGGATCTGGGACTGGGAGGGATATTCTCTCCATGATTGAGTGGTGTCAGGAGTTGATATAGAAAGGAGATTTCTGCCCTCGGCTAGGTAAGCCAAAACATCCTGGGGTGTCACAGTCAGATCTCTGGTTAATGCTTTCATGTGATTTAACTAGAATGCTCCTTTAAGGACATCTTACTAGGAAAGGACAATTGACTTCATGAATGTATGAGGGAATGCTATTTTTACTATTTTCTCTTATCTGCCCAGGCTTTTCTTGAGTTGGCTTTATTTCACACCGCTCTTTGATGCATACATAACTAAGATGGTGGAAGGAACCCAGAGGCGGATCACTATGAAAAATAGAAACTCAAATAGGATATTCAGCTCATTGAAGAGTTTGGGTTGCTGAAGAATAACCTACTATGTATTAGGTAAAAAGCTGACGCTAGGAGACATGGCCAGCAAAAAGAATATTTGAGTATGCTTACAGATGTAAGTTTAAATAGGCTTGTGTGAGATAGAGGCTTTAAGTAATTTCTGTGGTAAAATATATTCTGAGTTCCAAACAAGGGGCTTAAGCCAAAGTCCTGGAATACAAATCACTTGAAAGTGAGTATGCTTAATTGCCTAACTGTCCTTGTTAATAATTTGCAAGATTATTCACAGAAATATATGAAGGATTCAGGGTGGGGTGAAAAGATAATAAAGACAGGACAGGTAACACCAGGGCTAAGGTTAGTAGAGGGAAATATAAGGCAAAAAGTTCTCAGAGTACAGAAATCATGTGGAATATTTGGATATCTATTATATGGCTGGCAGAAACATGGACATATTTGCCGCTGGACAGAGTAGCTTTCTAGGAGAGCTGATGGCTTTCACCCATCTGACCACTTTCCTGGGTCTGGGCCTGGGAAGTGTGTCCTCTCTCATGAAAGGGTGCACCAGGGAGATGTTATAGAAAGGAGATTCCCGCTCACTCATTGGGTAATTTATATTGACTGAACAATCTATTCGTGTGTCTAAAATATAAATGTACAGCCAAACAGCAAGAAGAATCCCAGAATTTCCAAAGACCTGCTCCTTGAGATTAGATATTCTGTGAAATTGAAATGTAGGTTGCTAACTATATTTTAAACCTGTCTGTAAAGATTCATAAAGTTTTCCTCATCTAATTATATTGCAGGTGAAACCCCGCCAAGTGTCTGTCAAAATCCTTGTTACTCAAAGTGATGTCAGAGACCAAGAGCTTGTATTTTTCAGACAGTGCCTGAGAAGAAAGCTGCTTCTAATCTTGACTCTTCCATGTTCCTCTGTCCTGGCCCAGTCTGGTGACAGTTCTAGTTTCCTCACTGCGGATGAGTTGGGCCTTTTTCCTGGGCTGTGATGACCCCAGGAAATGTTGGGCAGGGCGGGTGGAAAGCACCTGGCTCTCCCGGACAGAGACCATCGCTGGGCCATACAGCCACGGACTCAGGGCCTGGGGCATTGCCTCAGCATCTTCTGTGCGGGGGACATTGCCCAGGCCCTGAGCAGCACACACGTGTATTTGTTCCCTGGCACAGTGCTTAACGTCATTCACACTAGAACTAAATCACTCGGCTGAAAGTGATGCCTTTTCTTTTTCCTCTTATCAGTATTTTTTTTCCTGTTTGCTTGCTGGGAGGAAAGTAGAGCAATACTGTATACATTTAATAAACCATCACTTTTATTCTTTTGCTGTTTATTCTTTTGGTGTTTCAAATTCTCCCTAAGTCTATAGGAGAAAGACACAGCTAATGGATTGTCTTTGACAGCACTCTATTTCAAGTAGCTGATATACTTTGGTTGAAAAATGGTGTTAGTACGGTATGCAATATATTTTATCTTCCTTCAATATATGAAGTTACTGTGACTGTCTTCAAAATAACTGTTCCCCAGAATTGGCACACAGATTAGAAGTGCCTCTCGGCTTACTTCAAATATATGGGAAAATCCACAGGGCTCTGGTGATAAGGTGGCTGTGGAAAGCTGAATGCCCAAGATGCATTTCTTAGAACACTCCTCATCCTAATCCCCAAAGTACTTACAGCAGATTTCCGTTTTAGTACAGGAGCTTGGATGAGGATTTATGGCAGAAGACAATCAACAGCTTTCCAATACGACTCGTTTTATAAGCCTTCATGTCCAGCCTACTGGGTTATCTGAACAAAAAAGCTCACTCATTAGAACTTGCACCTCTGAATTCTGTTAAATGGCCCTAGGCATTCCTTCTTAACATAGTCTGTACTAAAATCCAAAACTAATGAGAGTTAAAATTGTGCTGGGAAAAAGCTCGCCTTGTGAGGAACAGTCAAGAAAAGGCCACAAGTAACTGACTATTGAATTGTTGGATATTCTCCTGGAGCACTGATGGAGCAGGGCTATTTGGCCCAGCTCACAGCATAATTGTGATTAAATACTTGGGCATTATTCTACGTACACAGAAGACACATCAAAGCCAGGTTGCTGCACAAGGCCTACAAAGTCTGACTTATTTCAATTTAAAGGGGAAGTTCAAGATCAGTAGTTGATTTTTTTGTTTTGTTTTCACCATGCTATCTTAGAAAATGGAGGTACTTTCCCCCAAGACACTGAAATGGAATGAGATGTGTGGCTGAAACAAAGGCTTCTCCAGGTGCTGCTTGCTGGGCCGGGGCTGATGAGCCATTGTCCCTCACCAGCATCAGCTCTGCCCCAGTTCCAGTCCCGGGCCTGCTAGGAGCAGCAGGGCTGAGTGCTTTTAACCAGGTAAACAAGAAGGCAGAGTTGGCACGGACCACAAAAAATCACTCTGTGAAGGCAGGTTTTAGTGGCTTCCAAGCCAGAAGACTCTGATGCTTGCCATTCATCAGCCGCATACCCACCCGCCTTCTTGCCAACAGAACCCTGACTTTTTTCCCTTTCTTCCAAGCGACCATATGTCTGAAGCTCAGCTTCCTAAGGTGAACCTAAGGTGAACCTTGATTTGTCTAAGCCACATTGTCCATGTGTGGGCCAGCAGCAGCAACATCAGTCTGAGAACCTGTTAGAAATGCAGTTCGTAGGCCCCACCCTGGACCTACTGAATCAGAAATTCTGGAACTGTTTTAACAAGGCATCATGGTGATTCTGATGCCTGATCAGGTTTGAGAACCATTGGTCTAAACCAGACATAAAGCCCATGCCCCCAGCCATGTGACTGGTTTGGGTGAGGGTATATGATGCATTTCTGATCAATGAGTTTTGAGGGGAAACTGAGGCTTTTTAAAAAGAGATGAAAGACAGATTATGTGCCCTTTCCCCTACTTCTGGAGGTTTTGTTTAGCATACAATGCTCTTTGCAGCCAGAGTACTTAGGATTTTTATGTAACGAGTGGTGTTAATAAAGAGGTTTGACAAATACCAAATACCTGTCATTAAGTCTTCGAAAAACATAAAATTTAAAAATAAAAAGCAAGGGGAGGTTAACTGTAGTGAAGAATTTATTTGGAATATCGTAAGGAAGCGAAACCTTGTTTCACTGCCTGTCCTCTGCAAGACCATACCTCAAAGCAGCCCAGAACTGAACACACCTCAAGGCCAGGGACTGGCCACAGGAATGGGGCCTTCTCCTCCTTGCAGATCCCTTTCCAAATGTTCCTTCTCTTGTGGGGAACATTTGCTCAGGTTGGTGAGGCATGGCTATGCCTGGACGTCGCTCCACTCACCCACGCTAAGGCAAAGAGGATCCCCAGGGCTGTCTTTGCAGCCGCTCAGTGGCCACTGCGCAGACCAGGAGCAGTGTTTGCGGAGCTCAGCTATTTCTTACCAAGGATTATTTGCAGTTCTTCCCAGGCTTAGGTGAAGTCTCGTTGTGGACTCTGCAGAAGGGCATCACAATATTTGATATTTAGTTACAAAGGCTCAGGGTTGGAAACGTGACCTTTCATTTGGTTCTGTTTTCTTTACTGAGCCCTAAGCAGATGAAGTGTTAGTTGCTAAGAGCTGAGTAGGGACCTTGACTTCCTTTCCATCTCAGTTAGAGTTAGCTTTGTAGTGGTTGGTCTGATTTCACACAACCTCCTTTCTGTCCTCCAGTCTTCTGTAACATCAAAATCTCAAAGCATTTCCTGATTTGGCCTTTGGGGTTAGGTAATGTATCCTGTAAAGCAAACAGACATTTTTTTTCTTTTCATTTTTATTACCAATTGCCCAGATAAAAAAGAAACTGCAGTGAGCTTTGTTGCAATGGCAGAACATGGAGATTAATTAATTAGCAGGCTCTCTCTCTTTTCCCTCCTGAGTTGACTATGTGGGTGACACGTGGCCCCCTCTCTGGATTCTCACTGATTTATGGAGCATTTAGCCCATTAGTTGGAGGGCCTTTCAGCGACATGGCCTATCTGTCCCAGTATGACTATTTATAGGCTACTTTGTTCCAACAAACCACTTTCATTCTAGCTCCTTCGTCTGAAATTGTTGGTATTGAACTATTTCCATTATCCATGAGGGTGCTATGAGCCAGATCTTATTTACAGTTCGAGGCCATTAATATCACTAGGTTGAAGTGATTTAATGTGGCACAGTAAGGATGGATGCACTACAGATGTTACTGTCATGGAAACAAATTGGGCACAGACTTCAGGCATAGATAGAACTGCTATAGACTGTGATATTCAAAATAAAACTACAAAAAAAATGTATGTAACATTCATTCCAACCAGATATGGCCCCCATCAGAGTCCCTGCTGTCTCCTGAATCGAATTAAGTAAACTGGCATTGTAAGGTTTTTCATACTTTGACCAAAAACTTCTGTCCCATCTCCCTCTTATATTCTCTATTGCTACCCTACCCAACCGCCCCCTGCTGCCTGTTCTGATCTGCATTTGCCCAATACTTGATACTTCTATGTCTCAGTTCATGCCCTACCTTGACTTGAAGTGTCCTTATCTTATCTAACCATGGGCTCCTATGCCCTCTAACAATATTCTGCTCATTTTTTAAGGTCCAGAGTAATCATCACCTCCTCCATGCAGCCTTCTCTGATTTCCCCTCACTCAGAATGAATCTCTCCTTGGCACCTTTCCCCCTACAAGATTATCTGAACTTCTTTTAGCATGTATTTCATTCTGCTCTGTAGTGTGCTATCGTGGTTAGCTGTTTTTATGTCTGTCTCTCTCGTTAGACTTTAAACCGCTTAAAGGAAAGATGGGTCTTGTTTATCTTGAAATGGTCCTCTGTTCCTAGAACCTAGAACAGTGCCCAACATTTGGTAGATGTTTAGTAAATATTTGTTTAATAAATAGAAGACTAATGTGATTTTTCTTCCATGTAAGATTTTTCCTAGAAAAAAAAAAAGCAGCCTTAGTTGTACATCTGAGTTTGAATAATTTTAGTGGAATTGTTTGTGTCTGTAGGTTTTAGTAGATGAATTTTAAATTAGCAAATGAAAAAGTATTGTGTCTTCAGCACCAATTGTATTCCTGTGTTAATCTTTTTTTTTAATTTCAGCATATTATGGGGGTACAGATGTTTAGTTTTCGTATGTTGCCCTTGCCCACCCCTCCCCCCCAAGTCTGAGTCTGTGTTAATCTTAAACACAAGGCAATGCTCCCAGAAATCTGACCTTTCTTTTCTTTAATATTTTTCACTTCTTACTTTTCAAAAAGTATTTCTCCACATTTTGACTAAAACTAAAGTTAGGTATTTGACTGAAAGAGTGGCAGTATCCTACCCAACCATCTCTTAGGAAATGCCTGAGGGATGCTGTGGCCCAGCATTTATGGCTGGTGCCACTTTAAACAGCTCGTCCAAGACTGTCCTCCCTCTCCAGGGTCACTGCAGTGCATTTAATGGAGGGGGTGGTTCCCATTCCATGGTACCCTCAGGCACGACAAGCTAGCCTGACAGAAATGACTGCGTGATCACTGTCTGGTCAAGCATCGTGTTCTTCTTTATGCTAAAAGCAGCATTGGATCTGCCCATTTCAATGAAGACTTATCAGTGGGCTATTATGTTTTGAGATAAGTTTACTCTCTTCAGGGAAAATGTAGCTTAAATACTTTTTCTCCCACACGTGCTGAATGGTTTTCATTTACCCTTCCAGATCCACTCCCCACCCTTTCTTACTCTGCTTTGTTCCCAGGAGGCTGCCCTGTGCTTCCGTAGCCTCTGGTTTCCAGTTGGGTTCAGCCAACTGGCAGGAAATTGGAGGGAGGGTAGGAAGGGAGTTGGGGTATTTATTCTCTGAGCTCCTTCCCTGTGGGCTGACTGTGTCCCTCCATTGAAGGTCACAGTTTACTGGGGTATACTACCTGGATGGTGACTGGCTGGCATAGTCAGGTCCTTCCTCTTGGGACATTTGAATAGGTGATGTACAATTAGTCAGTCTGTCACCCAGAGACAGTGGAAGCAGAGACCAAGTAGCTGAGTCACTGTAACATCAGAATAGGAAAGAGTAAATACCACCTACTAAGGGAGGCCACCAGGAGACAAGGTCACTAGAGTGTGCGTCCTTAATGACTTTCCAGTTCACTCTCAAGCAAGTCCTTTCTTTGCAATGGCCCTAGGTGGCTTTAGGATTAACTAGCTTCAAGTTCAGCTTCAAGCTCTCTTTGCCTATAGAAGACTCAAGATTGAGTATTACTGGACTGGTTGGGGTCACATGATCACCCCCGAGCCAATCACTGTGACCCAGGAGATGGAACTTTCTCACTGATTGGGTGAGGTCACATGCACACACCAGGAGCTTGGAAGTGGAGTTTATCCTGTCTGAACCACAGGATACTGTTTTCAGAAGAAGGGAGAAGCCTGGACAGGCCAAAAGAACAGATTGTGTCATCTTAGCACATTGCAGTTGTTTACCTCCTGAGAGAGTCCCCCCAACACAATACCATGCAGAGAAGAAAATCCTGTTTTCTCTATCTGGTACTGGCATCTAGTCCTGTGGCCACAATTTGAATACTTCCAGTGTCAGGAAGCTTGCCAAATCCCCGGTGGGCAGCCTGATGTGTCACCAAGCAGCCCAGATTGTCGGCAAGTCCTTGCTTACTGTGCACCCAAACTGCCTGCTGCCAGTCTCCTTGGTCCTATGCAACATCAGCACCAAATGTCCCCCCTCCTCCACATGACAGCCTTTGGAATTTTATAAGACAGCTAACAATGAAGAATGATTACAGGGAAATTAAAATTGGGCAATCATTTGCTGAAAAGAACATATTTTCTCATTTACCTACATGTAACATTAAATAACTCACTCCTACTCAATAAAAAGAAAAAGCCCCAAGCCAAAAACATTAGGAATCCAAGTACCCTCTCTCCCCTTCCCCCCTGTGGAAGCTTTTATAACAAACAGCCATATTGCTATAAATAATGTGCCTTGCTGTCGAGTGAGCCAGCACTGGGCCTAAATAATGACTTTAGCTGTGGAACGGCAAATCCCCCTCTGCATGCGGAACATAACAGACAATCCAGTCTAACTAGCAGGCAAATGGAATGGCTGTTTCCAACTGGTTTCTGTTTAATGATGTCTCACTTTAAAATGCCACTTAGTTAGAAATGAATTAATTGATCTGTAAATGAACCTAGAAACACCTGGAGTTTAAACCAAAGAACACCTTTGGGATCTAGTGACCTGATGCTGCAAAAGCAAAGCATTTCGACACCCTGGCAGCTAGGGGTTTTGCCTGAGGCTCAAAATGAGAAGATTCCAGTGATAAGAAGACAGTGCCCCAGCCATTATCTCTGGGCACCTTGTCCTCTGCTCAGACCCCCTTAAGAGACCCTGACTCTCAAGGAGCCTTCTTAATCTGATAAAATGAGATCTCTTTAAACTCAGAAGAGTTGACTATTGGGGGACATGAAATGCTCTTTCTGGCAGGTCAGCCTGGGAGGCCTGAGGTCGAAGGTCACAGCATTCACCCCCAGCTCACTGGGAGCTTTTCACATCCTGCAAATGTCTAGCAACGGGCAGTGAAAGGAGGGTTTTTTGTTGTTGCTGTTTTGGTTTATTTTTATTTTGGACTGTCCTCATCTAGTTCTAAAGCTCCAAGCTCTGCTAAGAGCAGGAAGGAGAAAACACCCCTAAACTTGCTGTTTAAAGGTAACTCATTCATTACCCAAACAGGAGCTTTGCTTGTTCAAAGTTCCAAGTCCCTGTCAGAGTTGATCTTTATGCCATTCCCTGGGTTCTTGTTGCTCTCCTCTGACTGGCTCCTCGCCCACCTGGTGCCTGGTCTTTGGGGACATTCTTCTGTGCCTAGCATCTTTGAAAGCCTTGCCTGGCCTCAGTACCCAGCCCTGCACTCTGACCTCCCTGGTTCCCGGAGGCCCTGTTGATCCTTGGCTGCTTTTTTGCACCATTCCGCAGTGTGGACATCTGTGAGGCCACCTCTGCAGCCATCCTCAGCCATCGCTGCCCTGCCATGCCCGTGTGCCATCCAGACCCAGTGTCATGCCCAGTGTGGACCTTCTCTGGATGTCCTTAGACTCTTTCTGCCCTAGTTAGGGATTTTGGCATCTCAGCTTGTCATGGAGAATATACAAACTCTTGCCGAGAACTCCCACAGCAACTAAATTCATTGTTCTTTCTGATTCTGTCTTGAGACTCCTCTCAGGGACTTCCCAGACCTCTGACCTCTGTCTACTATGGCTTTCAGTAAATTCTGCATTCAGACTTTCAACCTCTGCTTCTGAAATGTAAGGGAAGTCTGGGGGCTTAAAAGAAAAACCTTCTTTCTCAGCATAGTCATGTTCTATTTTGTTGTGTTTTACAGCTTTATTGAGATATAATTTATATAATATAAAATTCACTCAAAATAAATGTACAATTCAATGATTTTAGTAAACGTAGATAATTGTATAACCATAATCAAAATTCGGTTTCATAACATTCCCATAATCTCAAAAAAGTTCCCTCATGCCTGTTTGCAGTTAATCCCTGTTCCCATTCCCAGCCCCAGGCAACCACTAATCTGTTTTCTGTCTCTATAAATATGCCTTTTCTAGACATGTCATAAAAATAGAATTATATGTAGTCTTTTTTGTCTAGCTTCTTTAACTTAGCATAATGCTTTTGAGGATGATTCACGTTGTTGCATGTATCAGTAGTTCATTCCTTTTAATTGCTGAATAGAATTCCATAAATATAACATTTTGTTTTTCCATTTACCATTTGATGGACATTGGATAATTTTCTGGTTTTGGTTATTAGGAATAGTGTTATTATTATATTTATGTATATGTTTTTTATGTGGACATATGTTTTTAAACCTAGAAATGGAATCACTTTGTTGTATGATATATTTGTGTTTAACTTTTTAAGAAATTGCCAAACTGTTTTTCTTAGTGGCTGTCCCATTTTTATATTCTCATCAGGAAGCATGCAATTTCCAGTTCTCTACATCTTCACTAACTCTTGGTATTTTAAAAAATTTATATGCATCCTAGTGAGTATATAGGGGTGTCTTTTAATTTTCATTTCCTTAATGACTAATGAGGTTGAGCATCTTTTCATGGACTCACTAGCCATTCCTCTAACCTCTTTGGTAAAATTTCTACTAAAATCTTTCACGCATCTCTTTTCAGTTGGGTTGTATATCTTCCTTTTATTGTGTTAGTAGCGTTCTTTGTATATTCTTGATACAGGTCCTTTAACAACCATATGATTTGAAACTATGGCTTGTCTTTTCCTTTGCTTAGTGGAAGTAAATTGAAGTAAAATGATTTTTATTTTTAGGAAATGCAATTTATCATTTTTTTTTCTTTTATAAATTGTGCTTTTGGTGTCATGGCTTGGCCAAACCCAAGATCACAAGGATTTCTCCTGTGTTTTCTTCTAGATGTTTTAGAGTTTTGACTTGTAAATTTAGGTCTATGATCTATTTCGAGTTTATTTCTGTGTAGGGTTTGAAGTAAGAGTCTAATTTTTTTTTTCCCCCTGCATATGGATATCCAGTTGTTCCAGCACTGTTTTTTTCCAAAAGATTGCCCATTCTCAACTGAGTTGTCTTGGCATCATTGTCAAAAATCAAGTTATAGTCCATAAATGTGAGGACTTATTACTCAACTCTCAGTTCTCATCCATTAATCTATATGCTTATCCTTTGCCAAGACCACATTTGGTTGATTACTATGGCTCTGTACTAAGTTTTGAAATCAGATAGTGTAAGTCCTCTAACTTTGTTCTTCTTTTCCAAAATTGTTTTGGCTATTTAAATGTTTTCCACTTCCATATAAATTTGAGAATCAGCTTGTCCATTTTTACAACAAAGACTGCTGGAATTTTGATAAGGATTGTATTGAATTTTTCGATCAATTTGAGGAGAATTGCCGTCTTGACCATATTGACTATTCCGATTCATGGACATGAACATTATTTAGATCTTTAATTTCTCAGCAATGTCTTTTAGTATTCAGTATACAAGACTTGTACTTCTTCTGTTAAGTTTATGTCTAAGTACTTTTTTGCTTTTGATGTTATTGTAAATAAAATTCTTTTCTTAATTTCACTTTTGAATTGTTCATTGCTAGTATACAGAAATATTGATCTTACATTCTGTGATATTGTTAAACTCATTTATTAGTTCTAGTAGTTTTTCGATGAATGCCTTGGGATTATGTCATATATGAATAAAGACAGTTTTACTTCTTCCTTTCCAATCTGAGTGTCTTTAATTTCCTTTTATATTTCTTATTGCATTAACTAGAACTTCCTTTACAATGTTCAATAGAAGTTGCAAAAGTGGTCTTGTTCCTCATCTTAAGGGAAAGTACTTGGTCTTTTTCAACATTTAGTATGATGTTAGCTATGGATTTTTCATAGATAGACTTTTTCAGGTTAAGGAAGTTTCATTTCTTGTTTGGGAAAGTTTTTATTGTGAATGGCATTGTATTTTGTTAATTTTTTTTGCATCTGTTGAGATGATCATATGGTTTTTTTCTCTTTATTCTAGTAATCTGGTATCTTATATTAACTATATTTTAGGTGTTAAGCCAACCTATAGACAACTTGGTTATAGCCTATGATCCTTTTTACATGCTGCTGGATTTGATTTGCTAATATTTTGTTAAGGATTTTTACATTTATGTTCATGAGTGATATTGGTCTGATGTCTTTCTGTTGCTTTCGTATTAAAAGAATATCTTAAAGACGTGAGAATTTTCTTCTTTTATTTTCCAAAAGAGTTTGTAAAGGATTGTTACTATATTTTCTTAAAGTATTTAGGAAAATCCACTAGTGAATTCTGGGCCTGGACTTTTTTTTGTGGAAACATTTTAAATTATTATTCGATTTCTTTACTTGTTATAGATTTAATTAAATTTTCTCTTCTTAAATCAGTTTTGGTAATTTATATTGTTATAGGAATTTATTTCATCTAAGTTGTCTAATTTTTGGCATGAAGTTGTTCATAGTTCCTTATAATCTTTTTAATTCTTTACGGTCAGTAGTTATATCCCCTTTTCCATCCTGATTGTGGTAAGTTGTTTTCAGTCAGTCTTGCTAAGGTTTATTAACTTTGTTGATAATTCAAAGAACCAAGTTTTGATTTCATTGATTTTCTCATGTTTTTCTGTTTCCTGTTTCATTGATTTCCACTCTAATCTTTATTGATTCTTTCTTTTGCTTGGTTTTTGTGTAATTTGCATTTCTTTTTGTAGTTTCTTAAGGTGACAGCTTAGGTTATTGATTTGAGTCTTCTCTTCTGACACAGATGTTTAAAGCTATCAATTTTCCTCAAAATGCCACTTTAACTGCTTTCATAAATTTTAATATGTTAT